>NW_025535579.1:20000-91495 GCF_020615455.1 Coregonus clupeaformis
CTAGCTGTATGGAGACGGTACTGCTCTGTTTCAGCTGTTATGGTCAGTCTAGCTGTATGGAGACGGTACTGCTCTGTTTCAGCTGTTATGGTCAGTCTAGCTGTATGGAGGAGAAGGTACTGCTCTGTTTCAGCTGTTATGGTCAGTCTAGCTGTATGGAGGAGAAGGTACTGCTCTGTTTCAGCTGTTATGGTCAGTCTAGCTGTATGGAGGAGAAGGTACTGCTCTGTTTCAGCTGTTATGGTCAGTCTAGCTGTATGGAGGAGAAGGTACTGCTCTGTTTCAGCTGTTATGGTCAGTCTAGCTGTATGGAGGAGAAGGTACTGCTCTGTTTCAGCTGTTATGGTCAGTCTAGCTGTATGGAGAAGGTACTGCTCTGTTTCAGCTGTTATGGTCAGTCTAGCTGTATGGAGGAGAAGGTGCTGCTCTGTTTCAGCTGTTATGGTCAGTCTAGCTGTATGGAGGAGAAGGTACTGCTCTGTTTCAGCTGTTATGGTCAGTCTAGCTGTATGGAGGAGAAGGTACTGCTCTGTTTCAGCTGTTATGGTCAGTCTAGCTGTATGGAGAAGGTACTGCTCTGTTTCAGCTGTTATGGTCAGTCTAGCTGTATGGAGAAGGTACTGCTCTGTTTCAGCTGTTATGGTCAGTCTAGCTGTATGGAGGAGAAGGTACTGCTCTGTTTCAGCTGTTATGGTCAGTCTAGCTGTATGGAGGAGAAGGTGCTGCTCTGTTTCAGCTGTTATGGTCAGTCTAGCTGTATGGAGGAGAAGGTACTGCTCTGTTTCAGCTGTTATGGTCAGTCTAGCTGTATGGAGAAGGTACTGCTCTGTTTCAGCTGTTATGGTCAGTCTAGCTGTATGGAGAAGGTACTGCTCTGTTTCAGCTGTTATGGTCAGTCTAGCTGTATGGAGAAGGTACTGCTCTGTTTCAGCTGTTATGGTCAGTCTAGCTGTATGGAGACGGTACTGCTCTGTTTCAGCTGTTATGGTCAGTCTAGCTGTATGGAGGAGAAGGTACTGCTCTGTTTCAGCTGTTATGGTCAGTCTAGCTGTATGGAGAAGGTACTGCTCTGTTTCAGCTGTTATGGTCAGTCTAGCTGTATGGAGAAGAAGGTACTGCTCTGTTTCAGCTGTTATGGTCGAGTCTAGCTGTATGGAGGAGAAGGTACTGCTCTGTTTCAGCTGTTATGGTCAGTCTAGCTGTATGGAGAAGGTACTGCTCTGTTTCAGCTGTTATGGTCAGTCTAGCTGTATGGAGAAGGTACTGCTCTGTTTCAGCTGTTATGGTCAGTCTAGCTGTATGGAGGAGAAGGTACTGCTCTGTTTCAGCTGTTATGGTCAGTCTAGCTGTATGGAGAAGGTACTGCTCTGTTTCAGCTGTTATGGTCAGTCTAGCTGTATGGAGGAGAAGGTACTGCTCTGTTTCAGCTGTTATGGTCAGTCTAGCTGTATGGAGAAGGTACTGCTCTGTTTCAGCTGTTATGGTCAGTCTAGCTGTATGGAGAAGGTGCTGCTCTGTTTCAGCTGTTATGGTCAGTCTAGCTGTATGGAGAAGGTACTGCTCTGTTTCAGCTGTTATGGTCAGTCTAGCTGTATGGAGAAGGTACTGCTCTGTTTCAGCTGTTATGGTCAGTCTAGCTGTATGGAGGAGAAGGTACTGCTCTGTTTCAGCTGTTATGGTCAGTCTAGCTGTATGGAGGAGAAGGTACTGCTCTGTTTCAGCTGTTGTGGTCAGTCTAGCTGTATGGAGGAGAAGGTACTGCTCTGTTTCAGCTGTTATGGTCAGTCTAGCTGTATGGAGAAGGTACTGCTCTGTTTCAGCTGTTATGGTCAGTCTAGCTGTATGGAGAAGGTACTGCTCTGTTTCAGCTGTTATGGTCAGTCTAGCTGTATGGAGAAGGTACTGCTCTGTTTCAGCTGTTATGGTCAGTCTAGCTGTATGGAGAAGGTACTGCTCTGTTTCAGCTGTTATGGCCAGTCTAGCTGTATGGAGACGGTACTGCTCTGTTTCAGCTGTTATGGTCAGTCTAGCTGTATGGAGGAGAAGGTACTGCTCTGTTTCAGCTGTTATGGTCAGTCTAGCTGTATGGAGGAGAAGGTACTGCTCTGTTTCAGCTGTTATGGTCAGTCTAGCTGTATGGAGAAGGTGCTGCTCTGTTTCAGCTGTTATGGTCAGTCTAGCTGTATGGAGAAGATACTGCTCTGTTTCAGCTGTTATGGTCAGTCTAGCTGTATGGAGAAGGTGCTGCTCTGTTTCAGCTGTTATGGTCAGTCTAGCTGTATGGAGAAGGTACTGATCTGTTTCAGCTGTTATGGTCAGTCTAGCTGTATCGAGAAGGTACTGCTCTGTTTCAGCTGTTATGGTCAGTCTAGCTGTATGGAGAAGAAGGTACTGCTCTGTTTCAGCTGTTATGGCCAGTCTAGCTGTATGGAGAAGAAGGTACTGCTCTGTTTCAGCTGTTATGGTCAGTCTAGCTGTATGGAGAAGGTACTGGTCTGTTTCAGCTGTTATGGTCAGTCTAGCTGTATGGAGAAGTTGCTGCTCTGTTTCAGCTGTTATGGTCAGTCTAGCTGTATGGAGAAGAAGGTACTGCTCTGTTTCAGCTGTTATGGTCAGTCTAGCTGTATGGAGAAGGTACTGCTCTGTTTCAGCTGTTATGGTCAGTCTAGCTGTATGGAGGAGAAGGTACTGCTCTGTTTCAGCTGTTATGGTCAGTCTAGCTGTATGGGAAGAAGGTACTGATCTGTTTCAGCTGTTATGGTCAGTCTAGCTGTATGGAGGAGAAGGTACTGCTCTGTTTCAGCTGTTATGGTCAGTCTATCTGTATGGAGGAGAAGGTACTGCTCTGTTTCAGCTGTTATGGTCAGTCTAGCTGTATGGAGGAGAAGGTACTGCTCTGTTTCAGCTGTTATGGTCAGTCTAGCTGTATGGAGAAGGTGCTGCTCTGTTTCAGCTGTTATGGTCAGTCTAGCTGTATGGAGAAGGTACTGCTCTGTTTCAGCTGTTATGGTCCAGTCTAGCTGTATGGAGGAGAAGGTACTGCTCTGTTTCAGCTGTTATGGTCAGTCTAGCTGTATGGAGGAGAAGGTACTGCTCTGTTTCAGCTGTTATGGTCAGTCTAGCTGTATGGAGGAGAAGGTACTGCTCTGTTTCAGCTGTTATGGTCAGTCTAGCTGTATGGAGAAGGTACTGCTCTGTTTCAGCTGTTATGGTCAGTCTAGCTGTATGGAGAAGGTACTGCTCTGTTTCAGCTGTTTTGGTCAGTCTAGCTGTATGGAGGAGAAGGTACTGCTCTGTTTCAGCTGTTATGGTCTGTCTAGCTGTATGGAGGAGAAGGTACTGCTCTGTTTCAGCTGTTATGGTCAGTCTAGCTGTATGGAGGAGAAGGTACTGCTCTGTTTCAGCTGTTATGGTCAGTCTAGCTGTATGGAGAAGGTACTGCTCTGTTTCAGCTGTTATGGTCAGTCTAGCTGTATGGAGAAGGTGCTGCTCTGTTTCAGCTGTTATGGTCAGTCTAGCTGTATGGAGAAGATACTGCTCTGTTTCAGCTGTTATGGTCAGTCTAGCTGTATGGAGAAGGTACTGCTCTGTTTCAGCTGTTATGGTCAGTCTATCTGTATGGAGGAGAAGGTACTGCTCTGTTTCAGCTGTTATGGTCAGTCTAGCTGTATGGAGGAGAAGGTACTGCTCTGTTTCAGCTGTTATGGTCAGTCTAGCTGTATGGAGAAGGTGCTGCTCTGTTTCAGCTGTTATGGTCAGTCTAGCTGTATGGAGAAGATACTGCTCTGTTTCAGCTGTTATGGTCAGTCTAGCTGTATGGAGGAGAAGGTACTGCTCTGTTTCAGCTGTTATGGTCAGTCTAGCTGTATGGAGGAGAAGGTACTGCTCTGTTTCAGCTGTTATGGTCAGTCTAGCTGTATGGAGGAGAAGGTACTGCTCTGTTTCAGCTGTTATGGCCAGTCTAGCTGTATGGAGAAGAAGGTACTGCTCTGTTTCAGCTGTTATGGTCAGTCTAGCTGTATGGAGAAGGTACTGCTCTGTTTCAGCTGTTATGGTCAGTCTAGCTGTATGGAGAAGGTACTGCTCTGTTTCAGCTGTTATGGTCAGTCTAGCTGTATGGAGAGAAGGTACTGCTCTGTTTCAGCTGTTATGGTCAGTCTAGCTGTATGGAGAAGAAGGTACTGCTCTGTTTCAGCTGTTATGGTCAGTCTAGCTGTATGGAGAAGGTACTGCTCTGTTTCAGCTGTTATGGTCAGTCTAGCTGTATGGAGAAGAAGGTACTGCTCTGTTTCAGCTGTTATGGCCAGTCTAGCTGTATGGAGAAGAAGGTACTGCTCTGTTTCAGCTGTTATGGTCAGTCTAGCTGTATGGAGAAGGTACTGGTCTGTTTCAGCTGTTATGGTCAGTCTAGCTGTATGGAGAAGTTGCTGCTCTGTTTCAGCTGTTATGGTCAGTCTAGCTGTATGGAGAAGAAGGTACTGCTCTGTTTCAGCTGTTATGGTCAGTCTAGCTGTATGGAGAAGGTACTGCTCTGTTTCAGCTGTTATGGTCAGTCTAGCTGTATGGAGGAGAAGGTACTGCTCTGTTTCAGCTGTTATGGTCAGTCTAGCTGTATGGAGAAGGTACTGATCTGTTTCAGCTGTTATGGTCAGTCTAGCTGTATGGAGGAGAAGGTACTGCTCTGTTTCAGCTGTTATGGTCAGTCTATCTGTATGGAGGAGAAGGTACTGCTCTGTTTCAGCTGTTATGGTCAGTCTAGCTGTATGGAGGAGAAGGTACTGCTCTGTTTCAGCTGTTATGGTCAGTCTAGCTGTATGGAGAAGGTGCTGCTCTGTTTCAGCTGTTATGGTCAGTCTAGCTGTATGGAGAAGGTACTGCTCTGTTTCAGCTGTTATGGTCAGTCTAGCTGTATGGAGGAGAAGGTACTGCTCTGTTTCAGCTGTTATGGTCAGTCTAGCTGTATGGAGGAGAAGGTACTGCTCTGTTTCAGCTGTTATGGTCAGTCTAGCTGTATGGAGGAGAAGGTACTGCTCTGTTTCAGCTGTTATGGTCAGTCTAGCTGTATGGAGAAGGTACTGCTCTGTTTCAGCTGTTATGGTCAGTCTAGCTGTATGGAGGAGAAGGTACTGCTCTGTTTCAGCTGTTTTGGTCAGTCTAGCTGTATGGAGGAGAAGGTACTGCTCTGTTTCAGCTGTTATGGTCTGTCTAGCTGTATGGAGGAGAAGGTACTGCTCTGTTTCAGCTGTTATGGTCAGTCTAGCTGTATGGAGGAGAAGGTACTGCTCTGTTTCAGCTGTTATGGTCAGTCTAGCTGTATGGAGAAGGTACTGCTCTGTTTCAGCTGTTATGGTCAGTCTAGCTGTGGAGGAGAAGGTGCTGCTCTGTTTCAGCTGTTATGGTCAGTCTAGCTGTATGGAGAAGATACTGCTCTGTTTCAGCTGTTATGGTCAGTCTAGCTGTATGGAGAAGGTACTGCTCTGTTTCAGCTGTTATGGTCAGTCTATCTGTATGGAGGAGAAGGTACTGCTCTGTTTCAGCTGTTATGGTCAGTCTAGCTGTATGGAGGAGAAGGTACTGCTCTGTTTCAGCTGTTATGGTCAGTCTAGCTGTATGGAGAAGGTGCTGCTCTGTTTCAGCTGTTATGGTCAGTCTAGCTGTATGGAGAAGATACTGCTCTGTTTCAGCTGTTATGGTCAGTCTAGCTGTATGGAGGAGAAGGTACTGCTCTGTTTCAGCTGTTATGGTCAGTCTAGCTGTATGGAGGAGAAGGTACTGCTCTGTTTCAGCTGTTATGGTCAGTCTAGCTGTATGGAGGAGAAGGTACTGCTCTGTTTCAGCTGTTATGGCCAGTCTAGCTGTATGGAGAAGAAGGTACTGCTCTGTTTCAGCTGTTATGGTCAGTCTAGCTGTATGGAGAAGGTACTGCTCTGTTTCAGCTGTTATGGTCGGTCTAGCTGTATGGAGAAGGTACTGCTCTGTTTCAGCTGTTATGGTCAGTCTAGCTGTATGGAGAAGGTACTGCTCTGTTTCAGCTGTTATGGTCAGTCTAGCTGTATGGAGAAGAAGGTACTGCTCTGTTTCAGCTGTTATGGTCAGTCTAGCTGTATGGAGAAGGTACTGCTCTGTTTCAGCTGTTATGGTCAGTCTAGCTGTATGGAGGAGAAGGTACTGCTCTGTTTCAGCTGTTATGGTCAGTCTAGCTGTATGGAGGAGAAGGTACTGCTCTGTTTCAGCTGTTATGGTCAGTCTAGCTGTATGGAGGAGAAGGTACTGCTCTGTTTCAGCTGTTATGGTCAGTCTAGCTGTATGGAGGAGAAGGTACTGCTCTGTTTCAGCTGTTATGGTCAGTCTAGCTGTATGGAGAAGGTACTGCTCTGTTTCAGCTGTTATGGTCAGTCTAGCTGTATGGAGGAGAAGGTACTGCTCTGTTTCAGCTGTTATGGTCAGTCTAGCTGTATGGAGGAGAAGGTACTGCTCTGTTTCAGCTGTTATGGTCAGTCTAGCTGTATGGAGAAGGTACTGCTCTGTTTCAGCTGTTATGGTCAGTCTAGCTGTATGGAGGAGAAGGTACTGCTCTGTTTCAGCTGTTATGGTCAGTCTAGCTATATGGAGAAGAAGGTACTGCTCTGTTTCAGCTGTTATGGTCAGTCTAGCTGTATGGAGGAGAAGGTTCTGCTCTGTTTCAGCTGTTATGGTCAGTCTAGCTGTATGGAGGAGAAGGTACTGCTCTGTTTCAGCTGTTATGGTCAGTCTAGCTGTATGGAGAAGGTACTGCTCTGTTTCAGCTGTTATGGTCAGTCTAGCTGTATGGAGGAGAAGGTACTGCTCTGTTTCAGCTGTTATGGTCAGTCTAGCTATATGGAGAAGAAGGTACTGCTCTGTTTCAGCTGTTATGGTCAGTCTAGCTGTATGGAGAGAGAAGGTACTGCTCTGTTTCAGCTGTTATGGTCAGTCTAGCTGTATGGAGGAGAAGGTACTGCTCTGTTTCAGCTGTTATGGTCAGTCTAGCTGTATGGAGAAGGTACTGCTCTGTTTCAGCTGTTATGGTCAGTCTAAATGTATGGAGAAGGTACTGCTCTGTTTCAGCTGTTATGGTCAGTCTAGCTGTATGGAGGAGAAGGTACTGCTCTGTTTCAGCTGTTATGGTCAGTCTAGCTATATGGAGAAGAAGGTACTGCTCTGTTTCAGCTGTTATGGTCAGTCTAGCTGTATGGAGGAGAAGGTACTGCTCTGTTTCAGCTGTTATGGTCAGTCTAGCTGTATGGAGGAGAAGGTACTGCTCTGTTTCAGCTGTTATGGTCAGTCTAGCTGTATGGAGAAGGTACTGCTCTGTTTCAGCTGTTATGGTCAGTCTATCTGTATGGAGAAGGTACTGCTCTGTTTCAGCTGTTATGGTCAGTCTAGCTGTATGGAGGAGAAGGTACTGCTCTGTTTCAGCTGTTATGGTCAGTCTAGCTGTATGGAGAAGGTACTGCTCTGTTTCAGCTGTTATGGTCAGTCTAGCTGTATGGAGGAGAAGGTACTGCTCTGTTTCAGCTGTTATGGTCAGTCTAAATGTATGGAGAAGGTAATGCTCTGTTTCAGCTGTTATGGTCAGTCTAGCTGTATGGAGGAGAAGGTACTGCTCTGTTTCAGCTGTTATGGTCAGTCTAGCTGTATGGAGGAGAAGGTACTGCTCTGTTTCAGCTGTTATGGTCAGTCTAGCTGTATGGAGAAGGTACTGCTCTGTTTCAGCTGTTATGGTCAGTCTAGCTGTATGGAGAAGGTACTGCTCTGTTTCAGCTGTTATGGCCAGTCTAGCTGTATGGAGAAGAAGGTACTGCTCTGTTTCAGCTGTTATGGTCAGTCTAGCTGTATGGAGAAGAAGGTACTGCTCTGTTTCAGCTGTTATGGTCAGTCTAGCTGTATGGAGAAGGTACTGCTCTGTTTCAGCTGTTATGGTCAGTCTAGCTGTATGGAGAAGGTACTGCTCTGTTTCAGCTGTTATGGTCAGTCTAGCTGTATGGAGGAGAAGGTACTGCTCTGTTTCAGCTGTTATGGTCAGTCTAGCTGTATGGAGGAGAAGGTGCTGCTCTGTTTCAGCTGTTATGGTCAGTCTAGCTGTATGGAGAAGAAGGTACTGCTCTGTTTCAGCTGTTATGGTCAGTCTAGCTGTATGGAGAAGGTACTGCTCTGTTTCAGCTGTTATGGTCAGTCTAGCTGTATGGAGAAGAAGGTACTGCTCTGTTTCAGCTGTTATGGTCAGTCTAGCTGTATGGAGAAGAAGGTACTGCTCTGTTTCAGCTGTTATGGTCAGTCTAGCTGTATGGAGAAGAAGGTGCTGCTCTGTTTCAGCTGTTATGGTCAGTCTAGCTGTATGGAGAAGAAGGTACTGCTCTGTTTCAGCTGTTATGGTCAGTCTAGCTGTATGGAGAAGGTACTGCTCTGTTTCAGCTGTTATGGTCAGTCTAGCTGTATGGAGAAGGTACTGCTCTGTTTCAGCTGTTCTGGTCAGTCTAGCTGTATGGAGGAGAAGGTACTGCTCTGTTTCAGCTGTTATGGTCAGTCTAGCTGTATGGAGAAGGTAATGCTCTGTTTCAGCTGTTATGGTCAGTCTAGCTGTATGGAGGAGAAGGTACTGCTCTGTTTCAGCTGTTATGGTCAGTCTAGCTGTATAGAGGAGAAGGTACTGCTCTGTTTCAGCTGTTATGGTCAGTCTAGCTGTATGGAGAAGGTACTGCTCTGTTTCAGCTGTTATGGTCAGTCTAGCTGTATGGAGAACAAGGTACTGCTCTGTTTCAGCTGTTATGGTCAGTCTAGCTGTATGGAGAACAAGGTACTGCTCTGTTTCAGCTGTTATGGTCAGTCTAGCTGTATGGAGAAGGTACTGCTCTGTTTCAGCTGTTATGGTCAGTCTAGCTGTATGGAGAAGGTGCTGCTCTGTTTCAGCTGTTATGGTCAGTCTAGCTGTATGGAGAAGGTACTGCTCTGTTTCAGCTGTTATGGTCAGTCTAGCTGTATGGAGAAGGTACTGCTCTGTTTCAGCTGTTATGGTCAGTCTAGCTGTATGGAGAAGAAGGTACTGCTCTGTTTCAGCTGTTATGGTCAGTCTAGCTGTATGGAGAAGATACTGCTCTGTTTCAGCTGTTATGGTCAGTCTAGCTGTATGGAGAAGGTACTGCTCTGTTTCAGCTGTTATGGTCAGTCTAGCTGTATGGAGAAGGTACTGCTCTGTTTCAGCTGTTATGGTCAGTCTAGCTGTATGGAGAAGGTACTGCTCTGTTTCAGCTGTTATGGTGAGTCTAGCTGTATGGAGAAGAAGGTACTGCTCTGTTTCAGCTGTTATGGTCAGTCTAGCTGTATGGAGAAGGTACTGCTCTGTTTCAGCTGTTATGGTCAGTCTAGCTGTATGGAGGAGAAGGTACTGCTCTGTTTCAGCTGTTATGGTCAGTCTAGCTATATGGAGAAGAAGGTACTGCTCTGTTTCAGCTGTTATGGTCAGTCTAGCTGTATGGAGGAGAAGGTACTGCTCTGTTTCAGCTGTTATGGTCAGTCTAGCTGTATGGAGGAGAAGGTACTGCTCTGTTTCAGCTGTTATGGTCAGTCTAGCTGTATGGAGAAGGTACTGCTCTGTTTCAGCTGTTATGGTCAGTCTAGCTGTATGGAGGAGAAGGTACTGCTCTGTTTCAGCTGTTATGGTCAGTCTAGCTGTATGGAGAAGAAGGTACTGCTCTGTTTCAGCTGTTATGGTCAGTCTAGCTGTATGGAGGAGAAGGTACTGCTCTGTTTCAGCTGTTATGGTCAGTCTAGCTGTATGGAGGAGAAGGTACTGCTCTGTTTCAGCTGTTATGGTCAGTCTAGCTGTATGGAGAAGGTACTGCTCTGTTTCAGCTGTTATGGTCAGTCTAAATGTATGGAGAAGGTACTGCTCTGTTTCAGCTGTTATGGTCAGTCTAGCTGTATGGAGGAGAAGGTACTGCTCTGTTTCAGCTGTTATGGTCAGTCTAGCTGTATGGAGAAGAAGGTACTGCTCTGTTTCAGCTGTTATGGTCAGTCTAGCTGTATGGAGGAGAAGGTACTGCTCTGTTTCAGCTGTTATGGTCAGTCTAGCTGTATGGAGGAGAAGGTACTGCTCTGTTTCAGCTGTTATGGTCAGTCTAGCTGTATGGAGAAGGTACTGCTCTGTTTCAGCTGTTATGGTCAGTCTATCTGTATGGAGAAGGTACTGCTCTGTTTCAGCTGTTATGGTCAGTCTAGCTGTATGGAGGAGAAGGTACTGCTCTGTTTCAGCTGTTATGGTCGGTCTAGCTGTATGGAGAAGGTACTGCTCTGTTTCAGCTGTTATGGTCAGTCTAGCTGTATGGAGGAGAAGGTACTGCTCTGTTTCAGCTGTTATGGTCAGTCTAAATGTATGGAGAAGGTAATGCTCTGTTTCAGCTGTTATGGTCAGTCTAGCTGTATGGAGGAGAAGGTACTGCTCTGTTTCAGCTGTTATGGTCAGTCTAGCTGTATGGAGGAGAAGGTACTGCTCTGTTTCAGCTGTTATGGTCAGTCTAGCTGTATGGAGAAGGTACTGCTCTGTTTCAGCTGTTATGGTCAGTCTAGCTGTATGGAGAAGGTACTGCTCTGTTTCAGCTGTTATGGCCAGTCTAGCTGTATGGAGAAGAAGGTACTGCTCTGTTTCAGCTGTTATGGTCAGTCTAGCTGTATGGAGAAGAAGGTACTGCTCTGTTTCAGCTGTTATGGTCAGTCTAGCTGTATGGAGAAGGTACTGCTCTGTTTCAGCTGTTATGGTCAGTCTAGCTGTATGGAGAAGGTACTGCTCTGTTTCAGCTGTTATGGTCAGTCTAGCTGTATGGAGGAGAAGGTACTGCTCTGTTTCAGCTGTTATGGTCAGTCTAGCTGTATGGAGGAGAAGGTGCTGCTCTGTTTCAGCTGTTATGGTCAGTCTAGCTGTATGGAGAAGAAGGTACTGCTCTGTTTCAGCTGTTATGGTCAGTCTAGCTGTATGGAGAAGGTACTGCTCTGTTTCAGCTGTTATAGTCAGTCTAGCTGTATGGAGAAGAAGGTACTGCTCTGTTTCAGCTGTTATGGTCAGTCTAGCTGTATGGAGAAGAAGGTACTGCTCTGTTTCAGCTGTTATGGTCAGTCTAGCTGTATGGAGGAGAAGGTGCTGCTCTGTTTCAGCTGTTATGGTCAGTCTAGCTGTATGGAGAAGAAGGTACTGCTCTGTTTCAGCTGTTATGGTCAGTCTAGCTGTATGGAGAAGGTACTGCTCTGTTTCAGCTGTTATGGTCAGTCTAGCTGTATGGAGAAGGTACTGCTCTGTTTCAGCTGTTCTGGTCAGTCTAGCTGTATGGAGGAGAAGGTACTGCTCTGTTTCAGCTGTTATGGTCAGTCTAGCTGTATGGAGAAGGTACTGCTCTGTTTCAGCTGTTATGGTCAGTCTAGCTGTATGGAGGAGAAGGTACTGCTCTGTTTCAGCTGTTATGGTCAGTCTAGCTGTATAGAGGAGAAGGTACTGCTCTGTTTCAGCTGTTATGGTCAGTCTAGCTGTATGGAGAAGGTACTGCTCTGTTTCAGCTGTTATGGTCAGTCTAGCTGTATGGAGAAGAAGGTACTGCTCTGTTTCAGCTGTTATGGTCGAGTCTAGCTGTATGGAGAAGGTACTGCTCTGTTTCAGCTGTTATGGTCAGTCTAGCTGTATGGAGAAGGTGCTGCTCTGTTTCAGCTGTTATGGTCAGTCTAGCTGTATGGAGAAGGTACTGCTCTGTTTCAGCTGTTATGGTCAGTCTAGCTGTATGGAGAAGGTACTGCTCTGTTTCAGCTGTTATGGTCAGTCTAGCTGTATGGAGAAGAAGGTACTGCTCTGTTTCAGCTGTTATGGTCAGTCTAGCTGTATGGAGAAGAAGGTACTGCTCTGTTTCAGCTGTTATGGTCAGTCTAGCTGTATGGAGAAGAAGGTACTGCTCTGTTTCAGCTGTTATGGTCAGTCTAGCTGTATGGAGAAGAAGGTACTGCTCTGTTTCAGCTGTTATGGTCAGTCTAGCTGTATGGAGGAGAAGGTACTGCTCTGTTTCAGCTGTTATGGTCAGTCTAGCTGTATGGAGGAGAAGGTACTGCTCTGTTTCAGCTGTTATGGTCAGTCTAGCTGTATGGAGAAGAAGGTACTGCTCTGTTTCAGCTGTTATGGTCAGTCTAGCTGTATGAGGAGAAGGTACTGCTCTGTTTCAGCTGTTATGGTCAGTCTAGCTGTATGGAGAAGGTACTGCTCTGTTTCAGCTGTTATGGTCAGTCTAGCTGTATGGAGGAGAAGGTACTGCTCTGTTTCAGCTGTTATGGTCAGTCTAGCTATATGGAGAAGAAGGTACTGCTCTGTTTCAGCTGTTATGGTCAGTCTAGCTGTATGGAGGAGAAGGTACTGCTCTGTTTCAGCTGTTATGGTCAGTCTAGCTGTGTGGAGGAGAAGGTACTGCTCTGTTTCAGCTGTTATGGTCAGTCTAGCTGTATGGAGAAGGTACTGCTCTGTTTCAGCTGTTATGGTCAGTCTAGCTGTATGGAGAAGGTACTGCTCTGTTTCAGCTGTTATGGTCAGTCTAGCTGTATGGAGGAGAAGGTACTGCTCTGTTTCAGCTGTTATGGTCAGTCTAGCTGTATGGAGAAGGTACTGCTCTGTTTCAGCTGTTATGGTCAGTCTAGCTGTATGGAGGAGAAGGTACTGCTCTGTTTCAGCTGTTATGGTCAGTCTAAATGTATGGAGAAGGTAATGCTCTGTTTCAGCTGTTATGGTCAGTCTAGCTGTATGGAGGAGAAGGTACTGCTCTGTTTCAGCTGTTATGGTCAGTCTAGCTGTATGGAGGAGAAGGTACTGCTCTGTTTCAGCTGTTATGGTCAGTCTAGCTGTATGGAGAAGGTACTGCTCTGTTTCAGCTGTTATGGTCAGTCTAGCTGTATGGAGAAGGTACTGCTCTGTTTCAGCTGTTATGGCCAGTCTAGCTGTATGGAGGAGAAGGTACTGCTCTGTTTCAGCTGTTATGGTCAGTCTAGCTGTATGGAGAAGAAGGTACTGCTCTGTTTCAGCTGTTATGGTCAGTCTAGCTGTATGGAGAAGGTACTGCTCTGTTTCAGCTGTTATGGTCAGTCTAGCTGTATGGAGAAGGTACTGCTCTGTTTCAGCTGTTATGGTCAGTCTAGCTGTATGGAGAAGAAGGTACTGCTCTGTTTCAGCTGTTATGGTCAGTCTAGCTGTATGGAGAAGAAGGTACTGCTCTGTTTCAGCTGTTATGGTCAGTCTAGCTGTATGGAGAAGAAGGTACTGCTCTGTTTCAGCTGTTATGGTCAGTCTAGCTGTATGGAGAAGGTACTGCTCTTGTTCAGCTGTTATGGTCAGTCTAGCTGTATGGAGAAGAAGGTACTGCTCTGTTTCAGCTGTTATGGTCAGTCTAGCTGTATGGAGAAGAAGGTACTGCTCTGTTTCAGCTGTTATGGTCAGTCTAGCTGTATGGAGAAGAAGGTGCTGCTCTGTTTCAGCTGTTATGGTCAGTCTAGCTGTATGGAGAAGAAGGTACTGCTCTGTTTCAGCTGTTATGGTCAGTCTAGCTGTATGGAGAAGGTACTGCTCTGTTTCAGCTGTTATGGTCAGTCTAGCTGTATGGAGAAGGTACTGCTCTGTTTCAGCTGTTATGGTCAGTCTAGCTGTATGGAGGAGAAGGTACTGCTCTGTTTCAGCTGTTATGGTCAGTCTAGCTGTATGGAGAAGGTACTGCTCTGTTTCAGCTGTTATGGTCAGTCTAGCTGTATGGAGGAGAAGGTACTGCTCTGTTTCAGCTGTTATGGTCAGTCTAGCTGTATAGAGGAGAAGGTACTGCTCTGTTTCAGCTGTTATGGTCAGTCTAGCTGTATGGAGAAGGTACTGCTCTGTTTCAGCTGTTATGGTCAGTCTAGCTGTATGGAGAAGAAGGTACTGCTCTGTTTCAGCTGTTATGGTCAGTCTAGCTGTATGGAGAAGGTACTGCTCTGTTTCAGCTGTTATGGTCAGTCTAGCTGTATGGAGAAGGTGCTGCTCTGTTTCAGCTGTTATGGTCAGTCTAGCTGTATGGAGAAGGTACTGCTCTGTTTCAGCTGTTATGGTCAGTCTAGCTGTATGGAGAAGGTACTGCTCTGTTTCAGCTGTTATGGTCAGTCTAGCTGTATGGAGAAGAAGGTACTGCTCTGTTTCAGCTGTTATGGTCAGTCTAGCTGTATGGAGAAGGTACTGCTCTGTTTCAGCTGTTATGGTCAGTCTAGCTGTATGGAGGAGAAGGTACTGCTCTGTTTCAGCTGTTATGGTCAGTCTAGCTGTATGGAGAAGAAGGTACTGCTCTGTTTCAGCTGTTATGGTCAGTCTAGCTGTATGGAGAAGGAGGTACTGCTCTGTTTCAGCTGTTATGGTCAGTCTAGCTGTATGGAGGAGAAGGTACTGCTCTGTTTCAGCTGTTATGGTCAGTCTAGCTGTATGGAGGGAGAAGGTACTGCTCTGTTTCAGCTGTTATGGTCGGTCTAGCTGTATGGAGAAGAAGGTACTGCTCTGTTTCAGCTGTTATGGTCAGTCTAGCTGTATGGAGAAGAAGGTACTGCTCTGTTTCAGCTGTTATGGTCAGTCTAGCTGTATGGAGAAGAAGGTACTGCTCTGTTTCAGCTGTTATGGTCAGTCTAGCTGTATGGAGAAGAAGGTACTGCTCTGTTTCAGCTGTTATGGTCAGTCTAGCTGTATGGAGGAGAAGGTACTGCTCTGTTTCAGCTGTTATGGTCAGTCTAGCTGTATGGAGGAGAAGGTACTGCTCTGTTTCAGCTGTTATGGTCAGTCTAGCTGTATGGAGGAGAAGGTACTGCTCTGTTTCAGCTGTTAAGGTCAGTCTAGCTGTATGGAGAAGGTACTGCTCTGTTTCAGCTGTTATGGTCAGTCTAGCTGTATGGAGGAGAAGGTACTGCTCTGTTTCAGCTGTTATGGTCAGTCTAGCTGTATGGAGAAGGTACTGCTCTGTTCCAGCTGTTATGGTCAGTCTAGCTGTATGGAGAAGGTACTGCTCTGTTTCAGCTGTTATGGTCAGTCTAGCTGTATGGAGAAGGTACTGCTCTGTTTCAGCTGTTATGGTCAGTCTAGCTGTATGGAGAAGGTACTGCTCTGTTTCAGCTGTTATGGTCAGTCTAGCTGTACGGAGAAGGTACTGCTCTGTTTCAGCTGTTATGGTCAGTCTAGCTGTATGGAGGAGAAGGTACTGCTCTGTTTCAGCTGTTAAGGTCAGTCTAGCTGTATGGAGAAGGTACTGCTCTGTTTCAGCTGTTATGGTCAGTCTAGCTGTATGGAGAAGGTACTGCTCTGTTTCAGCTGTTATGGTCAGTCTAGCTGTATGGAGAAGGTACTGCTCTGTTTCAGCTGTTATGGTCAGTCTAGCTGTATGGAGAAGGTACTGCTCTGTTTCAGCTGTTATGGTCAGTCTAGCTGTATGGAGGAGAAGGTACTGCTCTGTTTCAGCTGTTATGGTCAGTCTAGCTGTATGGAGAAGAAGGTACTGCTCTGTTTCAGCTGTTATGGTCAGTCTATAAGTGTCCATATATCCAATAGACCAATGAAATGTTTGAATCCTTCGACTGTAATGTGATTTGTGGATTCAAATAAAGTATTTCAAATGTGTGTGTGACCCTGTGTGTGTGTGTGTGTGTGTGTGTGTGTGTGTGTGTGTGTGTGACCCTGTGTGTGTGACCCTGTGTGTGTGACCCTGTGTGTGTGTGTGTGTGTGACCCTGTGTGTGTGTGTGTGTGTGACCCTGTGTGTGTGTGTGTGTGTGACCCTGTGTGTGTGACCCTGTGTGTGTGTGTGTGTGTGTGTGTGTGTGTGTGTGTGACCCTGTGTGTGTGTGTGTGTGTGTGTGTGTGTGTGTGTGTGTGTGACCCTGTGTGTGTGTGTGTGTGTGTCTGACCTTGTGTGTGTTGCTCATCCGTGATTCTGCTCTCCTCATCCTCTCCTGGTCCATCTCTCTGCTGATCGTCTGTTTGGTCTGGTAAGTCAGCTGTCTGTGGGGGGGCAGGCCTGGGAAACACACCACCTCCTCCACACGCCTAAACACACACACACACACACACACACACACACCACACACACACCACACACAATGAGAACGCTCATCCACCTAATCTACCTCCTGAACAGAGTTAATAGATATCCACCTCTACCTCCTGAACAGAGTTAATAGATATACACCTCTACCTCCTGAACAGAGTTAATAGATATACACCTCTACCTCCTGAACAGAGTTAATAGATATACACCTCTACCTCCTGAACAGAGTTAATAGATATCCACCTCTACCTCCTGAACAGAGTTAATAGATATACACCTCTACCTCCTGAACAGAGTTAATAGATATACACCTCTACCTCCTGAACAGAGTTAATAGATATACACCTCTACCTCCTGAACAGAGTTAATAGATATACACCTCTACCTCCTGAACAGAGTTAATAGATATCCACCTCTACCTCCTGAACAGAGTTAATAGATATACACCTCTACCTCCTGAACAGAGTTAATAGATATACACCTCTACCTCCTGAACAGAGTTAATAGATATCCACCTCTACCTCCTGAACAGAGTTAATAGATATACACCTCTACCTCCTGAACAGAGTTAATAGATATCCACCTCTACCTCCTGAACAGAGTTAATAGATACCCACCTCTACCTCCTGAACAGAGTTAATAGATATCCACCTATACCTCCTGAACAGAGTTAATAGATACCCACCTCTACCTCCTGAACAGTCTAACAGAGTTAATAGATATACACCTCTACCTCCTGAACAGAGTTAATAGATACCCACCTCTACCTCCTGAACAGAGTTAATAGATATCCACCTCTACCTCCTGAACAGAGTTAATAGATATACACCTATACCTCCTGAACAGAGTTAATAGATATACACCTCTACCTCCTGAACAGAGTTAATAGATATACACCTCTACCTCCTGAACAGAGTTAATAGATATACACCTCTACCTCCTGAACAGAGTTAATAGATATCCACCTCTACCTCCTGAACAGAGTTAATAGATATCCACCTCTACCTCCTGAACAAAGTTAATAGATATACACCTCTACCTCCTGAACAGAGTTAATAGATATACACCTCTACCTCCTGAACAGAGTTAATAGATATCCACCTCTACCTCCTGAACAGAGTTAATAGATATCCACCTCTACCTCCTGAACAGAGTTAATAGATATACACCTCTACCTCCTGAACATAATTAATAGATATACACCTCTACCTCCTGAACAGAGTTAATAGATATACACCTCTACCTCCTGAACAGAGTTAATAGATATACACCTCTACCTCCTGAACAGAGTTAATAGATATACACCCCCACCTCCTGAACAGAGTTAATAGATATACACCCCCACCTCCTGAACAGAGTTAATAGATATACACCTCTACCTCCTGAACAGAGTTAATAGATATACACCTCTACCTCCTGAACAGAGTTAATAGATATCCACCTCTACCTCCTGAACAGAGTTAATAGATATCCACCTCTACCTCCTGAACAGAGTTAATAGATATACACCTCTACCTCCTGAACAGAGTTAATAGATATCCACCTCTACCTCCTGAACAGAGTTAATAGATATACACCTCTACCTCCTGAACAGAGTTAATAGATATACACCTCTACCTCCTGAACAGAGTTGATAGATATACACCTCTACCTCCTGGACAGAGTTAATAGATATCCACCTCTACCTCCTGAACAGAGTTAATAGATATCCACCTATACCTCCTGAACAGAGTTAATAGATACCCACCTCTACCTCCTGAACAGTCTAACATAGTTAATATATATCCACCTCTACCTCCTGAACAGAGTTAATAGATATCCACCTCTACCTCCTGAACAGAGTTAAAAGATATCCACCTCTACCTCCTGAACAGAGTTAATAGATATACACCTCTACCTCCTGAACAGAGTTAATAGATATACACCTCTACCTCCTGAACAGAGTTAATAGATATACACCTCTACCTCCTGAACAGAGTTAATAGATATCCACCTCTACCTCCTGAACAGAGTTAATAGATATCACCTCTACCTCCTGAACAGAGTTAATAGATATACACCTCTACCTCCTGAACAGAGTTAATAGATATACACCTCTACCTCCTGAACAGAGTTAATAGATATACACCTCTACCTCCTGAACAGAGTTAATAGATATACACCTCTACCTCCTGAACAGAGTTAATATATATAACCTCTACCTCCTGAACAGAGTCATAGATATCCACCTCCACCTCCTGAACAGAGTTAATAGATATCCACCTCTACCTCCTGAACAGAGTTAATAGATATCCACCTCTACCTCCTGAACAGAGTTAATAGATATACACCTCTACCTCCTGAACAGAGTTAATAGATATCCACCTCTACCTCCTGAACAGAGTTAATAGATATACACCTCTACCTCCTGAACAGAGTTAATAGATATCCACCTCTACCTCCTGAACAGAGTTAATAGATATACACCTCTACCTCCTGAACAGAGTTAGATATACACCTCTACCTCCTGAACAGAGTTAATAGATATACACCTCTACCTCCTGAACAGAGTTAATAGATATCCACCTCTACCTCCTGAACAGAGTTAATATATATACACCTCTACCTCCTGAACAGAGTTAATAGATATCCACCTCCACCTCCTGAACAGAGTTAATAGATATCCACCTCTACCTCCTGAACAGAGTTAATAGATATCCACCTCTACCTCCTGAACAGAGTTAATAGATATACACCTCTACCTCCTGAACAGAGTTAATAGATATCCACCTCTACCTCCTGAACAGAGTTAATAGATATACACCTCTACCTCCTGAACAGAGTTAATAGATATCCACCTCTACCTCCTGAACAGAGTTAATAGATATACACCTCTACCTCCTGAACAGAGTTAGATATACACCTCTACCTCCTGAACAGAGTTAATAGATATACACCTCTACCTCCTGAACAGAGTTAATAGATATCCACCTCTACCTCCTGAACAGAGTTAATAGATATCCACCTCTACCTCCTGAACAGAGTTAACAGATATCCACCTCTACCTCCTGAACAGAGTTAATAGATACCCACCTCTACCTCCTGAACAGTCTAACAGAGTTAATATATATCCACCTCTACCTCCTGAACAGAGTTAATAGATATCCACCTCTACCTCCTGAACAGAGTTAATATATATCCACCTCTACCTCCTGAACAGAGTTAATAGATATACACCTCTACCTCCTGAACAGCGTTAATAGATATACACCTCTACCTCCTGAACAGAGTTAATAGATATACACCTCTACCTCCTGAACAGAGTTAATAGATATCCACCTCTACCTCCTGAACAGAGTTAATAGATATACACCTCTACCTCCTGAACAGAGTTAATAGATATACACCTCTACCTCCTGAACAGAGTTAATAGATATACACCTCTACCTCCTGAACAGAGTTAATAGATATACACCTCTACCTCCTGAACAGAGTTAATAGATATACACCTCTACCTCCTGAACAGAGTTAATATATATACACCTCTACCTCCTGAACAGAGTTAATAGATATCCACCTCTACCTCCTGAACAGAGTTAATATATATACACCTCTACCTCCTGAACAGAGTTAATAGATATACACCTCTACCTCCTGAACAGAGTTAATAGATATACACCTCTACCTCCTGAACAGAGTTAATAGATATACACCTCTACCTCCTGAACAGAGTTAATAGATATCCACCTCTACCTCCTGAACAGAGTTAGATATACACCTCTACCTCCTGAACAGAGTTAATAGATATACACCTCTACCTCCTGAACAGAGTTAGATATACACCTCTACCTCCTGAACAGAGTTAATAGATATACACCTCTACATCCTGAACAGAGTTAGATATACACCTCTACCTCCTGAACAGAGTTAACAGATATCCACCTCTACCTCCTGAACAGAGTTAATAGATATACACCTCTACCTCCTGAACAGAGTTAATAGATATCCACCTCTACCTCCTGAACAGAGTTAATAGATATCCACCTCTACCTCCTGAACAGAGTTAATAGATATACACCTCTACCTCCTGAACAGAGATAGATATACACCTCTACCTCCTGAACAGAGTTAATAGATATACACCTCTACCTCCTGAACAGAGTTAATAGATATACACCTCTACCTCCTGAACAGAGTTAATAGATATACACCTCTACCTCCTGAACAGAGTTAATAGATATACACCTCTACTTCCTGAACAGAGTTAATAGATATACACCTCTACTTCCTGAACAGAGTTAATAGATATCCACCTCTACCTCCTGAACAGAGTTAATAGATATACACCTCTACCTCCTGAACAGAGTTAATAGATATACACCTCTACCTCCTGAACAGAGTTAATAGATATACACCTCTACCTCCTGAACAGAGTTAATAGATATCCACCTCTACCTCCTGAACAGAGTTAATAGATATACACCTCTACCTCCTGAACAGAGTTAATAGATATACACCTCTACCTCCTGAACAGAGTTAATAGATATACACCTCTACCTCCTGAACAGAGTTAATAGATATACACCTCTACCTCCTGAACAGAGTTAATAGATATACACCTCTACCTCCTGAACAGAGTTAATAGATATACACCTCTACCTCCTGAACAGTCTAACAGAGTTAATAGATATCCACCTCTACCTCCTGGATAGAGTTAATAGATATACACCTCTACCTCCTGAACAGAGTTAATAGATATCCACCTCTACCTCCTGAACAGAGTTAATAGATATACACCTCTACCTCCTGAACAGAGTTAATAGATATACACCTCTACCTCCTGAACAGAGTTAATAGATATACACCTCTACCTCCTGAACAGAGTTAATAGATATACACCTCTACCTCCTGAACAGAGTTAATAGATATACACCTCTACCTCCTGAACAGAGTTAATAGATATACACCTCTACCTCCTGAACAGAGTTAATAGATATACACCTCTACCTCCTGAACAGAGTTAGATATACACCTCTACCTCCTGAACAGAGTTAATAGATATACACCTCTACCTCCTGAACAGGGTTAATAGATATACACCTCTACCTCCTGAACAGAGTTAATAGATATACACCTCTACCTCCTGAACAGAGTTAATAGATATACACCTCTACCTCCTGAACAGAGTTAATAGATATACACCTCTACCTCCTGAACAGAGTTAATAGATATACACCTCTACCTCCTGAACAGAGATAATAGATATACACCTCTACCTCCTGAACAGAGTTAATAGATATACACCTCTACCTCCTGAACAGAGTTAATAGATATACACCTCTACCTCCTGAACAGAGTTAATAGATATACACCTCTACCTCCTGAACAGAGTTAATAGATATACACCTCTACCTTCTGAACAGAGTTAATAGATATACACCTCTACCTCCTGAACAGAGTTAATAGATATACACCTCTACCTCCTGAACAGAGTTAATAGATATACACCTCTACCTCCTGAACAGAGTTAATAGATATACACCTCTACCTCCTGAACAGAGTTAGTAGATATACACCTCTACCTCCTGAACAGAGATATACATAATAGATATACATAACATGTGACTGGGTATGGGTTAAGCTCTAAGTGTGTGTGTGTGTGTGTTCTAGGTGTGTGTGTTTTCTAGGTATTCTAGTGTGTGTGTGTGTGTACTCACGGCTCCAGTACGTAGACATATTGTCCGTCAGGTGTTCTGTCCTGTCTATAGCAGAGGTTATAGGAGATCATGGTGTCGATCAGCTCAACCAGCTGTTGTTTCTCTCTACTGCTGAACAACTGGGGGTTCACCTGGAGACAGAAACATGCTGTTAACAACTGGGGGTTCACCTGGAGACAGAAACATGCTGTTAACAACTGGGGGTTCACCTGGAGACAGAAACATGCTGTTATCAACTGGGGGTTCACCTGGAGACAGAAACATGCTGTTAACAACTAGGGGTTCACCTGGAGACAGGAAACATGCTGTTAACAACTGGGGGGTTCACCTGGAGACAGAAACATGCTGTTAACAACTGGGGGTTCACCTGGAGACAGAAACATGCTGTTAACAACTGGGGGTTCACCTGGAGACAGAAACATGCTGTTATCAACTGGGGGTTCACCTGGAGACAGAAACATGCTGTTAACAACTGGGGGTTCACCTGGAGACAGAAACATGCTGTTAACAACTGGGGGTTCACCTGGAGACAGAAACATGCTGTTAACAACTGGGGGTTCACCTGGAGACAGAAACATGCTGTTAACAACTGGGGGGTTCACCTGGAGACAGAAACATGCTGTTAACAACTGGGGGTTCACCTGGAGACAGAAACATGCTGTTAACAACTGGGGGTTCACCTGGAGACAGAAACATGCTGTTATCAACTGGGGGCACACCTGGAGACAGAAACATGCTGTTAACAACTGGGGGGTTCACCTGGAGACAGAAACATGCTGTTATCAACTGGGGGTTCACCTGGAGACAGAAACATGCTGTTAACAACTGGGGGTTCACCTGGAGACAGAAACATGCTGTTAACAACTGGGGGTTCACCTGGAGACAGAAACATGCTGTTAACAACTGGGGGTTCACCTGGAGACAGAAACATGCTGTTATAGACACACCCTAACCGCTTCTGTTTTTCAACACCTAACCCCCCCAACTGCTGTGCCTGGCCAAAGAGCTGTATTTTCATGTCATCTGACCATAGCGCCGGTTCCAATACAAGCGCCAGTTTATCAAACTCCAGGCGGTGCTGTGGTCAGATGACATGATAGAGCTCTTTGGCCACACACCAGTGGGGGGTTAGGTGTTGAAAAACAGAAGCAGAGGCAGAAAAGGAACCTCATATCTAACCCCAACCTCATATCTAACCCCAACCCTAACCTCATATCTAACCCCAACCTCATATCTAACCCCGACCCTAACCTCATATCTAACCCCGACCCTAACCTCATATCTAACCCCAACCTCATATCTAACCCCAACCTCATATCTAACCCCAACCCTAACCTCATATCTAACCCCAACCCTAACCTCATATCTAACCCCAACCCTAACCCCATATCTAACCCCAACCCTAACCTCATATCTAACCCCAACCCCTAACCTCATATCTAACCCCAACCCTAACCTCATATCTAACCCCAAACCCTAACCTCATATCTAACCCCAACCCTAACCTCATATCTAACCCCAACCCTAACCTCATATCTAACCCTAACCCTAAACTCATATCTAACCCTAACCTCATATCTAACCCCGACCCTAACCTCATATCTAACCCCAACCCTAACCTCATATCTAACCCCAACCCTAACCTCATATCTAACCCCAACCCTAACCTCATATCTAACCCCAACCCTAACCTCATATCTAACCCCAACCCTAACCTCATATCTAACCCCGACCCTAACCTCATATCTAACCCTAACCTCATATCTAACCCCCAACCCTAACCTCATATCTAACCCTAACCCTAACCTCATATCTAACCCCAACCCTAAACTCATATCTAACCCCAACCCTAAACTCATATCTAACCCCGACCCTAACCTCATATCTAACCCCAACCTCATATCTAACCCTAACCTCATATCTAACCCTAACCTCATATCTAACCCCAACCCTAACCTCATATCTAACCCTAACCCTAACCTCATATCTAACCCTAACCTCATATCTAACCCCAACCCTAACCTCATATCTAACCCTAACCTCATATCTAACCCCAACCCTAACCTCATATCTAACCCCGACCCCAACCTCATATCTAACCCCAACCCTAAACTCATATCTAACCCCAACCCTAAACTCATATCTAACCCCGACCCTAACCTCATATCTAACCCCAACCCTAACCTCATATCTAACCCCAACCCTAAACTCATATCTAACCCCAACCCTAACCTCATATCTAACCCCAACCCTAACCTCATATCTAACCCCGACCCTAACCTCCTATCTAACCCCGACCCTAACCTCATATCTAACCCCCGACCCTAACCTCATATCTAACCCCGACCCTAACCTCAATCTAACCCCGACCCTAACCTCATATCTAACCCCAACCTCATATCTAACCCCAACCCTAACCTCATATCTAACCCCAACCCCTAACCTCATATCTAATCCCAACCCCTAACCTCATATCTAACCCCAACCCTACACTCATATCTAACCCCAACCCTACACTCATATCTAACCCCAACCCTAACCCCATATCTAACCCCAAACCTAACCCCATATCTAACCCCAACCCTAACCTCATATCTAACCCCGACCCTAACCTCATATCTAACCCCGACCCTAACCTCATATCTAACCCCAACCTCATATCTAACCCCAACCCCTAACCTCATATCTAACCCCAACCCCTAACCTCATATCTAACCCCAACCCCTAACCTCATATCTAACCCCAACCCTAACCTCATATCTAACCCCAACCCTAAACTCATATCTAACCCTAACCTCATATCTAACCCCAACCCTAACCTCATATCTAACCCCCGACCCCTAACCTCATATCTAACCTCAACCCTAACCTCATATCTAACCCCCAACCCCTAACCTCATATCTAACCCCGACCCTAACCTCATATCTAACCCCAACCCTAACCTCATATCTAACCCCGACCCTAACCTCATATCTAACCCCGACCCTAACCTCATATCTAACCCCAACCCTAACCTCATATCTAACCCGACCTAACCTCATATCTAACCCCGACCCTAACCTCATATCTAACCCCAACCCCTAACCTCATATCTAACCCCAACCCCTAACCTCATATCTAACCCCAACCCTACACTCATATCTAACCCCAACCCTAACCTCATATCTAACCCCAACCCTAACCTCATATCTAACCCCAACCCTAACCTCATATCTAACCCCGACCCTAAACCTAACTCTCATATCTAACCCCAACCCTACACTCATATCTAACCCCAACCTAACCTCATATCTAACTCTCAACCCTACACCTCATATCTAACCCCAACCCTAACCCTCATATCTAACCCCAACCCTAACCCCATATCTAACCCCAACCCCTAACCTCATATCTAACCCCAACCCTAACCTCATATCTAACCTCAAACCCTAACCTCATATCTAACCCCAACCCTAACCTCATATCTAACCTCAACCCTAACCTCATATCTAACCCCAACCCTAACCTCATATCTAACCCCAACCCTAACCTCATATCTAACCCCAACCCTAACCTCATATCTAACCCCAACCCTAACCTCATATCTAACCCCAACCTCATATCTAACCCCAACCCTAACCTCATATCTAACCCCAACCCTAAACTCATATCTAACCCTAACCTCATATCTAACCCCAACCCTAACCTCATATCTAACCCTAACCTCATATCTAACCCCGACCCTAAACTCATATCTAACCCTAACCTCATATCTAACCCCAACCCTAACCTCATATCTAACCCTAAACTCATATCTAACCCCGACCCTAAACTCATATCTAACCCTAACCTCATATCTAACCTCGACCCTAACCTCATATCTAACCCCAACCCTAACCTCATATCTAACCCCGACCCTAACCTCATATCTAACCCCAACCCTAAACTCATATCTAACCCCTAACCTCATATCTAACCCCAACCCTAACCTCATATCTAACCCAACCCTAACCTCATATCTAACCCCAACCTCATATCTAACCCCAACCTCATATCTAACCCCTAACCTCATATCTAACCCCCAACCCTAACCTCATATCTAACCCCAACCCTAACCTCATATCTAACCCCAACCTCATATCTAACCCCAACCTCATATCTAACCCTAACCTCATATCTAACCCTAACCTCATATCTAACCCCAACCTCATATCTAACCCCAACCTCATATCTAACCCTAACCTCATATCTAACCCTAACCTCATATCTAACCCCAACCTCATATCTAACCCTAACCTCATATCTAACCCTAACCTCATATCTAACCCCAACCTCATATCTAACCCTAACCTCATATCTAACCCCGACCCTAACCTCATATCTAACCTCAACCCTAACCTCATATCTAACCCCGACCCTAACCTCATATCTAACCCCAACCCTAACCTCATATCTAACCCCAACCCTAACCTCATATCTAACCCCAACCCTAACCTCATATCTAACCCCAACCCTAACCTCATATCTAACCCCAACCCTAACCTCATATCTAACCCTAACCCTAAACTCATATCTAACCCTAACCTCATATCTAACCCCAACCCTAACCTCATATCTAACCCTAACCTCATATCTAACCCTAACCTCATATCTAACCCCAACCCTAACCTCATATCTAACCCTAACCCTAACCTCATATCTAACCCTAACCTCATATCTAACCCCAACCCTAACCTCATATCTAACCCTAACCTCATATCTAACCCCAACCCTAACCTCATATCTAACCCTAACCTCATATCTAACCCCAACCCTAACCTCATATCTAACCCCAACCCTAACCTCATATCTAACCCCGACCCCAACCTCATATCTAACCCCAACCCTAAACTCATATCTAACCCCAACCCTAAACTCATATCTAACCCCGACCCTAACCTCATATCTAACCCCAACCCTAACCTCATATCTAACCCCAACCCTAACCTCATATCTAACCCCAACCCTAACCTCATATCTAACCCCAACCCTAACCTCATATCTAACCCCAACCCCTAACCTCATATCTAACCCCAACCCTAACCTCATATCTAACCCTAACCCTAAACTCATATCTAACCCTAACCTCATATCTAACCCCGACCCTAACCTCATATCTAACCCCAACCCTAAACTCATATCTAACCCTAACCCTAACCTCATATCTAACCCCAACCCTAACCTCATATCTAACCCCAACCCTAACCTCATATCTAACCCCAACCCTAACCTCATATCTAACCCCGAAATCCTAACCTCATATCTAACCCCAAC
Organism: Coregonus clupeaformis; assembly: GCF_020615455.1. NCBI lineage: Eukaryota > Metazoa > Chordata > Actinopteri > Salmoniformes > Salmonidae > Coregonus > Coregonus clupeaformis. Next base: position 47,068 of record NW_025535579.1, read on the forward strand.
CCTAACCTCATATCTAACCCCAACCCTAACCTCATATCTAACCCCAACCCTAACCTCATATCTAACCCCAACCCTAACCTCATATCTAACCCCAACCCTAACCTCATATCTAACCCCGACCCTAACCTCCTATCTAACCCCGACCCTAACCTCATATCTAACCCCGACCCTAACCTCATATCTAACCCCGACCCTAACCTCATATCTAACCCCGACCCTAACCTCATATCTAACCCCAACCTCATATCTAACCCCAACCCTAACCTCATATCTAACCCCAACCCTAACCTCATATCTAATCCCAACCCTAACCTCATATCTAACCCCAACCCTACACTCATATCTAACCCCAACCCTACACTCATATCTAACCCCAACCCTAACCCCATATCTAACCCCAAACCTAACCCCATATCTAACCCCAACCCTAACCTCATATCTAACCCCGACCCTAACCTCATATCTAACCCCGACCCTAACCTCATATCTAACCCCAACCTCATATCTAACCCCAACCCTAACCTCATATCTAACCCCAACCCTAACCTCATATCTAACCCCAACCCTAACCTCATATCTAACCCCAACCCTAACCTCATATCTAACCCCAACCCTAAACTCATATCTAACCCTAACCTCATATCTAACCCCAACCCTAACCTCATATCTAACCCCAACCCTAACCTCATATCTAACCCCGACCCTAACCTCATATCTAACCTCAACCCTAACCTCATATCTAACCCCAACCCTAACCTCATATCTAACCCCGACCCTAACCTCATATCTAACCCCAACCCTAACCTCATATCTAACCCCGACCCTAACCTCATATCTAACCCCGACCCTAACCTCATATCTAACCCCAACCCCTAACCTCATATCTAACCCCGACCCTAACCTCATATCTAACCGACCCTAACCTCATATCTAACCCCAACCCTAACCTCATATCTAACCCCAACCCTAACCTCATATCTAACCCCAACCCTACACTCATATCTAACCCCAACCCTAACCTCATATCTAACCCCAACCCTAACCTCATATCTAACCCCAACCCTAACCTCATATCTAACCCCGACCCTAACCTCATATCTAACCCCGACCCTAACCTCATATCTAACCCCAACCCTACACTCATATCTAACCCCAACCCTAACCTCATATCTAACCCCAACCCTACACTCATATCTAACCCCAACCCTAACCCCATATCTAACCCCCAACCCTAACCCCATATCTAACCCCCAACCCCTAACCTCATATCTAACCCCAACCCTAACCTCATATCTAACCTCAACCCTAACCTCATATCTAACCCCAACCCTAACCTCATATCTAACCTCAACCCTAACCTCATATCCTAACCCCAACCCTAACCTCATATCTAACCTCAACCCTAACCTCATATCTAACCCCAACCCCTAACCTCATATCTAACCCCAAACCCTAACCTCATATCTAACCCCAACCCTAACCTCATATCTAACCCCAACCCCTAACCTCATATCTAACCCCAACCTCATATCTAACCCCAACCCTAACCTCATATCTAACCCCAACCCTAACCTCATATCTAACCCTAACCTCATATCTAACCCCAACCCTAAACTCATATCTAACCCCAACCCTAAACTCATATCTAACCCCGACCCTAACCTCATATCTAACCCCAACCCTAACCTCATATCTAACCCCAACCCTAACCTCATATCTAACCCCAACCCTAACCTCATATCTAACCCCAACCCTAACCTCATATCTAACCCCAACCCTAACCTCATATCTAACCCCAACCCTAACCTCATATCTAACCCTAACCCTAAACTCATATCTAACCCTAACCTCATATCTAACCCCGACCCTAACCTCATATCTAACCCCAACCCTAAACTCATATCTAACCCTAACCCTAACCTCATATCTAACCCCAACCCTAACCTCATATCTAACCCCAACCCCTAACCTCATATCTAACCCCAACCCTAACCTCATATCTAACCCCGACCCTAACCTCATATCTAACCCCAACCCTAACCTCATATCTAACCCCAACCCTAACCTCATATCTAACCCCAACCCTAACCTCATATCTAACCCCAACCCTAACCTCATATCTAACCCCAACCCTAACCTCATATCTAACCCCGACCCTAACCTCCTATCTAACCCCGACCCTAACCTCATATCTAACCCCGACCCTAACCTCATATCTAACCCCGACCCTAACCTCATATCTAACCCCGACCCTAACCTCATATCTAACCCCAACCTCATATCTAACCCCAACCCTAACCTCATATCTAACCCCAACCCTAACCTCATATCTAATCCCAACCCTAACCTCATATCTAACCCCAACCCTACACTCATATCTAACCCCAACCCTACACTCATATCTAACCCCAACCCTAACCCCATATCTAACCCCAAACCTAACCCCATATCTAACCCCAACCCTAACTCTCATATCTAACCCCGACCCTAACCTCATATCTAACTCCCGACCCCTAACCTCATATCTAACCCCAACCTCATATCTAACCCCAACCCTAACCTCATATCTAACCCCAACCCTAACCTCATATCTAACCCCAACCCCTAACCTCATATCTAACCCCAACCCTAACCTCATATCTAACCCCAACCCTAAACTCATATCTAACCCTAACCTCATATCTAACCCCAACCCTAACCTCATATCTAACCCCAACCCTAACCTCATATCTAACTCCGACTCCTAACCTCATATCTAACCTCAACCCTAACCTCATATCTAACCCCAACCCTAACCTCATATCTAACCCCCGACCCTAACCTCATATCTAACCCCAACCCTAACCTCATATCTAACTCCCGACCCTAACCTCATATCTAACCCCCGACCCTAACCCTCATATCTAACCCCAACCCTAACCTCATATCTAACCCCCGACCCTAACCTCATATCTAACCCCGACCCTAACCTCATATCTAACCCCAACCCTAACCTCATATCTAACCCCAAACCCTAACCTCATATCTAACCCCAACCCCTACACTCATATCTAACCCCAACCCTAACCTCATATCTAACCCCAACCCCTAACCTCATATCTAACCCCCAACCCTAACCTCATATCTAACCCCGACCCTAACCTCATATCTAACCCCCGACCCTAACCTCATATCTAACCCCAACCCTACACTCATATCTAACTCCCAACCCCTAACCTCATATCTAACCCCAACCCCTACACTCATATCTAACCCCAACCCTAACCCCATATCTAACCCCAACCCTAACCCCATATCTAACCCCAACCCTAACCTCATATCTAACCCCAACCCTAACCTCATATCTAACCTCAACCCTAACCTCACATCTAACCCCAACCCCTAACCTCATATCTAACCTCAACCCCTAACCTCATATCTAACCCCAACCCTAACCTCATATCTAACCTCAACCCTAACCTCATATCTAACCCCAACCCTAACCTCATATCTAACCCCAACCCCTAACCTCATATCTAACCCCAACCCTAACCTCATATCTAACCCCAACCCCTAACCTCATATCTAACCCCAACCTCATATCTAACCCCAACCCTAACCTCATATCTAACCCCAACCCTAACCTCATATCTAACCCCTAACCTCATATCTAACCCCAACCCTAACCTCATATCTAACCCTAAACTCATATCTAACCCCGACCCTAAACTCATATCTAACCCTAACCTCATATCTAACCTCGACCCTAACCTCATATCTAACCCCCAACCCCTAACCTCATATCTAACCCCGACCCTAACCTCATATCTAACCCCCAACCCTAAACTCATATCTAACCCTAACCTCATATCTAACTCGACCCTAAACTCATATCTAACCCTAACCTCATATCTAACCCCAACCCTAACCTCATATCTAACCCTAAACTCATATCTAACCCCGACCCTAAACTCATATCTAACCCTAACCTCATATCTAACCTCGACCCTAACCTCATATCTAACCCCAACCCTAACCTCATATCTAACCCCGACCCTAACCTCATATCTAACCCCAACCCTAAACTCATATCTAACCCTAACCTCATATCTAACCCCAACCCTAACCTCATATCTAACCCCAACCCTAACCTCATATCTAACCCCAACCTCATATCTAACCCCAACCTCATATCTAACCCTAACCTCATATCTAACCCTAACCTCATATCTAACCCTAACCTCATATCTAACCCCAACCCCAACCCTAACCTCATATCTAACCCCAACCTCATATCTAACCCCAACCTCATATCTAACCCTAACCTCATATCTAACCCTAACCTCATATCTAACCCTAACCTCATATCTAACCCCAACCTCATATCTAACCCCAACCTCATATCTAACCCTAACCTCATATCTAACCCCGACCCTAACCTCATATCTAACCTCAACCCTAACCTCATATCTAACCCCCGACCCTAACCTCATATCTAACCCCAACCCCTAACCTCATATCTAACCCCTAACCCTAACCTCATATCTAACCCCAACCCTAACCTCATATCTAACCCCAACCCTAACCTCATATCTAACCCCAACCCTAACCTCATATCTAACCCCTAACCTCATATCTAACCCCGACCCTAACCTCATATCTAACCCCAACCCTAACCTCATATCTAACCCCGACCCTAACCTCATATCTAACCCCAACCCTAACCTCATATCTAACCCCGACCCTAACCTCATATCTAACCCTAACCTCATATCTAACCCCAACCTCATATCTATCCTGCAGTGAACTGCCAGGACCCAGTTGTTTCCCCCGAGTCTGCAGTGAACTGCCAGGACCCCCGAGTCTGCAGTGAACTGCCAGGACCCCCGAGTCATAGTTTAGGACAGATTATATCCAGAGTGTGTACCTACAGGTCGTAGTTTAGGACAGATTATATCCAGTGTGTACCTACAGGTCATTGTTTAGGACCGATTATATCCAGAGTGTGTACCTACAGGTCGTAGTTTAGGACAGATTATATCCAGAGTGTGTACCTACAGGTCGTAGTTTAGGACAGATTATATCCAGTGTGTACCTACAGGTCATTGTTTAGGACCGATTATATCCAGTGTGTACCTACAGGTCATAATTTAGGACAGTTTATATCCAGTGTGTACCTACAGGTCATAGTTTAGGACAGATTATATCCAGAGTGTGTACCTACAGGTCGTAGTTTAGGACAGATTATATCCAGTGTGTACCTACAGGTCATTGTTTAGGACCGATTATATCCAGTGTGTACCTACAGGTCATAATTTAGGACAGATTATATCCAGTGTGTACCTACAGGTCATTGTTTAGGACAGATTATATCCAGTGTGTACCTACAGGTCATAGATTAGGACAGATTATATCCAGTGTGTACCTACAGGTCATAGTTTAGGACAGATTATATCCAGTGTGTACCTACAGGTCATAGTTTAGGACAGATTATATCCAGTGTGTACCTACAGGTCATAGATTAGGACAGATTATATCCAGTGTGTACCTACAGGTCATAGTTTAGGACAGATTATATCCAGTGTGTACCTACAGGTCATAGATTAGGTCAGATGTAATCCAGTGTGTACCTACAGGTCATAGTTTAGGACAGATTATATCCAGAGTGTGTACCTACAGGTCGTAGTTTAGGACAGTTTATATCCAGTGTGTACCTACAGGTCATAGTTTAGGACAGATTATATCCAGTGTGTACCTACAGGTCATAGTTTAGGACAGATTATATCCAGTGTGTACCTACAGGTCATAGTTTAGGACAGATTATATCCAGTGTGTACCTACAGGTCATAGTTTAGGACAGATTATATCCAGTGTGTACCTACAGGTCATAGTTTAGGACAGATTATATCCGAGTGTGTACCTACAGGGTCATTGTTTAGGGACAGATTATATCCAGTGTGTACCTACAGGTCATAGATTAGGACAGATTATATCCAGGTCATAGTTTAGGACAGATTATATCCAGTGTGTACCTACAGGTCATAGTTTAGGACAGATTATATCCAGTGTGTACCTACAGGTCATAGTTTAGGACAGATTATATCCAGTGTGTACCTACAGGTCATAGTTTAGGACAGATTATATCCAGTGTGTACCTACAGGTCATTGTTTAGGACAGATTATATCCAGTGTGTACCTACAGGTCATAGATTAGGACAGATTATATCCAGGTCATAGTTTAGGACAGATTATATCCAGTGTGTACCTACAGGTCATAGTTTAGGACAGATTATATCCAGTGTGTACCTACAGGTCATAGTTTAGGACAGATTATATCCAGTGTGTACCTACAGGTCATAGTTTAGGACAGATTATATCCACTGTGTACCTACAGGTCATAGATTAGGACAGATTATATCCAGTGTGTACCTACAGGTCATAGTTTAGGACAGATTATATCCAGTGTGTACCTACAGGTCATAGATTAGGACAGATTATATCCAGTGTGTACCTACAGGTCATAGTTTAGGACAGATTATATCCAGTGTGTACCTACAGGTCATAGTTTAGGACAGATTATATCCACTGTGTACCTACAGGTCATAGATTAGGACAGATTGTATCCAGTGTGTACCTACAGGTCGTAATTTAGGACAGATGATATCCAGCAGGAGAGACAGGATGTCCAGACTGAGACTGAGCTCACTGACTCTGGTCCTGATGCATGCTGGGACGTCAGACAACATGGCCGCCAGAGCGTTCCTGCTGGCCGTGGTCTTAGTTAGAGCCTGAGAGAGAGAGAGAGAGAGAGAAGGGGATGACATGTTATTCTGGCTGAAATAACAACAATAGCTTCCACAACACAACCCCGACGAACACTACATTATATCCCAACCCAGGCTCTGGTCTGTGTGTACCTCGTACTGGCTGTGGGGGTAGTTGATCCGGGGGACGTGTGTGTGAGCAAACAGGAAGTGGAAAGCTACGGGGAGGAAGGGCTGGTATCGCAGCAGAGAGAAGTTCTGCCCTTGCAGCATGGCCTGGGTCAACCCGTCTGAGAAACCCAGCCAATCCAGAGCCTGACACACTCCGCCCAGACTGGGGTCTTTCACACGCATGGACAGGAAGTTATCATAGAGACCCTGGGAGGGAAAATAAGAGTGAGAGAGACAGACAGAGAGAGACATGGAGGAGGGGGAGAGAGAGACATGGAGGAGGAGGGAGAGAGAGAGAGAGAGAGAGAAACAGAGAGAGAGAGCAGAGAGAAAGCAGAGAGAGAGAGAGAAGAGAGAGAGGGGGAGGAGAGAGAGGCAGAGAGAGAGAGAGAGAGAGAGAGAGAGGAGAGCAGAGAGAGATGGAGAGAGAGAGAGAGAGAGAGAGAGGAGAGGAGGGAGGAGAGAGAGAGAGAGAGAGGAGAGAGAGAGAGGAGAGAGAGAGAGAGAGAGAGAGAGAGAGAGAGAGAGAGAGAGAGAGAGAGGAGAGAGAGAGAGAGAGAGAGAGAGAGAGAGAGAGAGAGAGAGAGAGAGAGAGAGAGAGAGAGGGAGAGAGAGAGAGAGAGAGAGAGAGATGGAGGGGGAGAGAGAGAGATGGAGGAGGGAGAGAGAGAGAGAGAGAGAGAGAGACATGGAGGAGGGGAGATATGGAGAGAGACATGGAGGAGGAGGGGGAGAGATGGAGAGAGACATTAATAAGAGGTTAAGTCCCTATAGCAACATATTCTCTGATTAGATGTTCTATTTCTCCATTTAACATGTAATCTGGATCACATCTACAAGGATATACATTCTCCAGACTCCACATCCTCCACATACTGGGTGTGTGGTGTGTAGAGTTGGGCGATGTCAACCCTTGGCCTATCGTGATTATGTTACCCACAAAGCATTGGAACAGGCTGTCTGACTGTAGTGAGTTAGGTTGTAGGACTACATCATGATGGACCAGTGACTGGGAACAGGCTGTCTGACTGTAGTGAGTTGGGTTATAGGACTACATCATGATGGACCAGTGACTGGGGAACAGGCTGTCTGACTGTAGTGAGTTAGGTTATAGGACTACATCATGATGGACCAGTGACTCGGGGAACAGGCTGTCTGACTGTAGTGAGTTAGGGTTATGGGACTACATCATGATGGACCCAGTGACTGTCTGATGGGGAACAGGCTGTCTGACTGTAGTGAGTTAGGTTATAGGACTACATCATGATGGACCAGTGACTGGGGAACAGGCTGTCTGACTGTAGTGAGTTAGGTTAGAGGACTACATCATGATGACCAGTGACTGGGAACAGGCTGTCTGACTGTAGTGAGTTAGGTTATAGGACTACATCATGATGGACCAGTGACTGGGGAACAGGCTGTCTGACTGTAGTGAGTTAGGTTATAGGACTACATCATGATGGACCAGTGACTGGGGAACAGGCTGTCTGACTGTAGTAGAGTAGGTTATAGGACTACATCATGATGGACCAGTGACTGGGAACAGGCTGTCTGACTGCTAGTGAGTTAGGTTATAGGGACTACACATCGCGATGGACCAGTGACTGGGGAACAGAGCTGTCTGACTGTAGTGAGTTGGGTTATAGGACTACATCATGATGGACCAGTGACTGGGGAACAGGCTGTCTGACTGTAGTGAGTTAGGTTATAGGACTACATCGTGATGGACCAGTGACTGGGGAACAGGCTGTCTGACTGTAGTGAGTTGGGTTATAGGACTACATCATGATGGACCAATGACTGAGGAACAGGCTGTCTGACTGTAGTGAGTTAGGTTATGGGACGCATCACTGATGGACCAGTGACTGGGGAACAGGCTGTCTGACTGTAGTGAAGTTAGGTTATAGGACCACATCATGATGGACCAGTGACTGGGGAACAGGCTGTCTGACTGTAGTGAGTTAGGTTATAGGACTACATCATGATGGACCAGTGACTGGGGAACAGGGCTGTCTGACTGTAGTGAGTTAGGTTATAGGACTACATCATGATGGACCAGTGACTGGGGAACAGGCTGTCTGACTGTAGTGAGTTAGGTTATAGGACTACATCATGATGGACCAGTGACTGGGAACAGGCTGTCTGACTGTAGTGAGTTAGGTTATAGGACTACATCATGATGGACCAGTGACTGGGGAACAGGCTGTCTGACTGTAGTGAGTTAGGTTATAGGACTACATCATGATGGACCAGTGACTGGGGAACAGGCTGTCTGACTGTAGTGAGTTAGGTTATAGGACTACATCATGATGGACCAGTGACTGTCTGATGGGGAACAGGCTGTCTGACTGTAGTGAGTTAGGTTATAGGACTACATCATGATGGACCAGTGACTGGGAACAGGCTGTCTGACTGTAGTGAGTTAGGTTATAGGACTACATCATGATGGACCAGTGACTGGGAACAGGCTGTCTGACTGTAGTGAGTTGGGTTATAGGACTACATCACGATGGACCAGTGACTGGGGAACAGGCTGTCTGACTGTAGTGAGTTAGGGTTATAGGACTACATCATGATGGACCAGTGACTGGGGAACAGGCTGTCTGACTGTAGTGAGTTAGGTTATAGGACTACATCATGATGGACCAGTGACTGGGAACAGGCTGTCTGACTGTAGTGAGTTAGGTTATAGGACTACATCATGGTGGACCAGTGACTGTCTGATGGGGAACAGGCTGTCTGAATGTAGTGAGATTAGGTTATAGGACTACATCATGATGGACCAGTGACTGGGGAACAGGCTGTCTGACTGTAGTGAGTTAGGTTATAGGACTACATCATGATGGACCAGTGACTGTCTGATGGGGAACAGGCTGTCTGACTGTAGTGAGTTAGGTTATAGGACTACATCATGATGGACCAGTGACTGGGGAACAGGCTGTCTGACTGTAGTGAGTTAGGTTATAGGACTACATGATGGACCAGTGACTGGGGAACAGGCTGTCTGACTGTAGTGAGTTAGGTTATAGGACTACATCATGATGGACCAGTGACTGTCTGATGGGAACAGGCTGTCTGACTGTAGTGAGTTAGGTTATATGACTACATCATGATGGACCAGTGACTGGGGAACAGGCTGTCTGACTGTAGTGAGTTAGGTTATAGGACTACATCATGATGGACCAGTGACTGAGGAACAGGCTGTCTGACTGTAGTGAGTTAGGTTATAGGACTTCATCATGATGGACCAGTGACTGTCTGATGGGAACAGGCTGTCTGACTGTAGTGAGTTAGGTTATAGGACTACATCATGGTGGACCAGTGACTGGGGAACAGGCTGTCTGACTGTAGTGAGTTAGGTTATAGGACTACATCATGATGGACCAGTGACTGGGAACAGGCTGTCTGACTGTAGTGAGTTAGGTTATAGGACTACATCATGATGGACCAGTGACTGGGGAACAGGCTGTCTGACTGTAGTGAGTTAGGTTATAGGACTACATCATGATGGACCAGTGACTGGGGAACAGGCTGTCTGACTGTAGTGAGTTAGGTTATAGGACTACATCATGATGGACCAGTGACTGTCTGATGAGGAACAGGCTGTCTGACTGTAGTGAGTTAGGTTATGGGACTACATCATGATGGACCAGTGACTGGGGAACAGGCTGTCTGACTGTAGTGAGTTAGGTTATAGGACTACATCATGATGGACCAGTGACTGTCTGATGGAACAGGCTGTCTGACTGTAGTGAGTTAGGTTATAGGACTACATCATGATGGACCAGTGACTGGGGAACAGGCTGTCTGACTGTAGTGAGTTAGGGTTATAGGACTACATCATGATGGACCAGTGACTGGGGAACAGGCTGTCTGACTGTAGTGAGTTAGGTTATAGGACTACATCATGATGGACCAGTGACTGGGGAACAGGCTGTCTGACTGTAGTGAGTTAGGTTATAGGACTACATCATGATGGACCAGTGACTGTCTGATGGGAACAGGCTGTCTGACTGTAGTGAGTTAGGTTATAGGACTACATCACGATGGACCAGTGACTGTCTGATGGGGAACAGGCTGTCTGACTGTAGTGAGTTAGGTTATAGGACTACATCATGATGGACCAGTGACTGGGGAACAGGCTGTCTGACTGTAGTGAGTTAGGTTATAGGACTACATCATGATGGACCAGTGACTGGGGAACAGGCTGTCTGACTGTAGTGAGTTAGGTTATAGGACTACATCATGATGGACCAGTGACTGGGGAACAGGCTGTCTGACTGTAGTGAGTTAGGTTATAGGACTACATCCTGATGGACCAGTGACTGGGGAACAGGCTGTCTGACTGTAGTGAGTTAGGTTATAGGACTACATCATGGTGGACCAGTGACTGGGGAACAGGCTGTCTGACTGTAGTGAGTTAGGTTATAGGACTACATCATGATGGACCAGTGACTGTCTGATGGGAACAGGCTGTCTGACTGTAGTGAGTTAGGTTATAGGACTACATCATGATGGACCAGTGACTGGGGAACAGGCTGTCTGACTGTAGTGAGTTAGGTTATAGGACTACATCATGATGGACCAGTGACTGGGGAACAGGCTGTCTGACTGTAGTGAGTTAGGTTATAGGACTACATCCTGATGGACCAGTGACTGGGGAACAGGCTGTCTGACTGTAGTGAGTTAGGTTATAGGACTACATCATGGTGGACCAGTGACTGAGGAACAGGATGTCTGACTGTAGTAGAGTTAGGTTATGGGACTACATCATGATGGACCAGTGACTGTCTGATGGGGAACAGGCTGTCTGACTGTAGTGAGTTAGGTTATAGGACTACATCATGATGGACCAGTGACTGGGGAACAGGCTGTCTGACTGTATTGAGTTAGGTTATAGGACTACATCATGATGGACCAGTGACTGGGGAACAGGCTGTCTGACTGTAGTGAGTTAGGTTATAGGACTACATCATGGTGGACCAGTGACTGGGGAACAGGCTGTCTGACTGTAGTGAGTTAGGTTATAGGACTACATCGTGATGGACCAGTGACTCTGAGGGGAACAGGCTGTCTGACTGTAGTGAGTTAGGTTATAGGACTACATCATGATGGACCAGTGACTGGGGAACAGGCTGTCTGACTGTAGTGAGTTAGGTTATAGGACTACATCATGATGGACCAGTGACTGGGGAACAGGCTGTCTGACTGTAGTGAGTTAGGTTATAGGACTACATCCTGATGGACCAGTGACTGGGGAACAGGCTGTCTGACTGTAGTGAGTTAGGTTATAGGACTACATAATGATGGACCAGTGACTGAGGAACAGGATGTCTGACTGTAGTGAGTTAGGTTATAGGACTACATCATGATGGACCAGTGACTGTCTGATGGGGGAACAGGCTGTCTGACTGTAGTGAGTTAGGTTATAGGACTACATCATGATGGACCAGTGACTGGGGAACAGGCTGTCTGACTGTAGTGAGTTAGGTTATAGGACTACATCATGATGGACCAGTGACTGGGAACAGGCTGTCTGACTGTAGTGAGTTAGGTTATAGGACTACATCATGATGGACCAGTGACTGGGGAACAGGCTGTCTGACTGTAGTGAGTTAGGTTATAGGGACTACATCATGATGGACCAGTGACTGGGGAACAGGCTGTCTGACTGTAGTGAGTTAGGTTATAGGACTACATCATGATGGACCAGTGACTGTCTGATGGGGAACAGGCTGTCTGACTGTAGTGAGTTAGGTTATAGGACTACATCATGATGGACCAGTGACTGGGGAACAGGCTGTCTGACTGTAGTGAGTTAGGTTATAGGACTACATCATGATGGACCAGTGACTGGGGAACAGGCTGTCTGACTGTAGTGAGTTAGGTTATAGGACTACATCATGATGGACCAGTGACTGGGAACAGGCTGTCTGACTGTAGTGAGTTAGGTTATAGGACTACATCATGATGGACCAGTGACTGGGTAACAGGCTGTCTGACTGTAGTGAGTTAGGTTATAGGACTACATCATGATGGACCAGTGACTGGGGAACAGGCTGTCTGACTGTAGTGAGTTAGGTTATAGGACTACATCATGATGGACCAGTGACTGGGGAACAGGCTGTCTGACTGTAGTGAGTTAAGTTATAGGACTACATCATGATGGACCAGTGACTGTCTGATGGGGAACAGGCTGTCTGACTGTAGTGAGTTAGGTTATAGGACTACATCATGATGGACCAGTGACTGGGGAACAGGCTGTCTGACTGTAGTGAGTTAGGTTATAGGACTACATCATGATGGACCAGTGACTGGGGAACAGGCTGTCTGACTGTAGTGAGTTAGGTTATAGGACTACATCATGATGGACCAGTGACTGGGGAACAGGCTGTCTGACTGTAGTGAGTTAAGGTTATAGGACTACATCATGATGGACCAGTGACTGTCTGATGGGGAACAGGCTGTCTGACTGTAGTGAGTTAGGTTATAGGACTACATCATGATGGACCAGTGACTGGGGAACAGGCTGTCTGACTGTAGTGAGTTAGGTTATAGGACTACATCATGATGGACCAGTGACTGTCTGATGACTCCAGTTTTTTACTCTATCATCCCGGATAGACTATAGTAATAACCCTAGTGGTGTGAGTCATCCTGGATAGACTATAGTAATAACCCTAGTGGTGTGAGTCATCCTGGATAGACTATAGTAATAACCCTAGTGGTGTGAGTCATCCTGGATAGACTATAGTAATAACCCTAGTGGTGTGAGTCATCCCGGATAGACTATAGTAATAACCCTAGTGGTGTGAGTCATCCCGGATAGACTATAGTAATAACCCTAGTGGTGTGAGTCATCCCGGATAGACTATAGTAATAACCCTAGTGGTGTGAGTCATCCTGGATAGACTATAGTAATAACCCTAGTGGTGTGAGTCATCCTGGATAGACTATAGTAATAACCCTAGTGGTGTGAGTCATCCTGGATAGACTAGTAATAACCCTAGTGGTGCGAGTCATCCTGGATAGACTATAGTAATAACCCTAGTGGTGCGAGTCATCCTGGATAGACTATAGTAATAACCCTAGTGGTGTGAGTCATCCTGGATAGACTATAGTAATAACCCTAGTGGTGAGTCATCCCCGGATAGACTATAGTAATAACCCTAGTGGTGCGAGTCATCCCGGATAGACTATAGTAATAACCCTAGTGGTGCGAGTCATCCTGGATAGACTATAGTAATAACCCTAGTGGTGCGAGTCATCCTGGATAGACTATAGTAATAACCCTAGTGGTGCGAGTCATCCTGGATAGACTATAGTAATAACCCTAGTGGTGCGAGTCATCCTGGATAGACTATAGTAATAACCCTAGTGGTGTGAGTCATCCTGGATAGACTATAGTAATAACCCTAGTGGTGTGAGTCATCCTGGATAGACTATAGTAATAACCCTAGTGGTGTGAGTCATCCTGGATAGACTATAGTAATAACCCTAGTGGTGCGAGTCATCCTGGATAGACTATAGTAATAACCCTAGTGGTGTGAGTCATCCTGGATAGACTATAGTAATAACCCTAGTGGTGTGAGTCATCCCGGATAGACTATAGTAATAACCCTAGTGGTGTGAGTCATCCCGGATAGACTATAGTAATAACCCTAGTGGTGCGAGTCATCCTGGATAGACTATAGTAATAACCCTAGTGGTGTGAGTCATCCCGGATAGACTATAGTAATAACCCCTAGTGGTGTGAGTCATCCCCGGATAGACTATAGTAAAACCCTAGTGGTGTGAGTCATCCCCGGATAGACTATAGTAATAACCCTAGTGGTGCGAGTCATCCCGGATAGACTATAGTAATAACCCTAGTGGTGTGAGTCATCCCCGGATAGACTATAGTAATAACCCTAGTGGTGTGAGTCATCCCGGATAGACTATAGTAATAACCCTAGTGGTGCGAGTCATCCTGGATAGACTATAGTAATAACCCTAGTGGTGCGAGTCATCCTGGATAGCCTATAGTAATAACCCTAGTGGTGCGAGTCATCCTGGATAGACTATAGTAATAACCCTAGTGGTGCGAGTCATCCTGGATAGACTATAGTAATAACCCTAGTGGTGTGAGTCATCCTGGATAGACTATAGTAATAACCCTAGTGCTGTGAGTCATCCTGGATAGACTATAGTAATAACCCTAGTGGTGAGTCATCCTGGATAGACTATAGTAATAACCCTAGTGAGTAGAGTCATCCTGGATAGACTATAGTAATAACCCTAGTGGTGTGAGTCATCCTGGATAGACTATAGTAACCCTAGTGGTTGTGTGTGTGTGGGACTGTGTGTTACCTGTGTGAGTTTGTCGTACTCTCCGGTGGATGAGGCCAGGTGAAGGATGTGCTGCAGTCTCTGGGCCCCGCCTCCTTCTCTAAGCCCCTCTTCCAGCTCCTCGCCCACACGCTTCCTACAACACCCAAATATGGTCAATCAGGAAGACACCAAATACGGTCAATCAGGAAGACGCCAAATACGGTCAATCAGGAAGACGCCAAATACGGTCAATCAGGAAGACGCCAAATACGGTCAATCAGGAAGACCCCAAATACGGTCAATCAGGAAGACACCAAATACGGTCAATCAGGAAGACACCAAATATGGTCAATCAGGAAGACTCCAAATACAGTCAATCAGGAAGACGCCAAATACGGTCAATCAGGAAGACCCCAAATACGGTCAATCAGGAAGACGCCAAATACGGTCAATCAGGAAGACCCCAAATACGGTCAATCAGGAAGACACCAAATACGGTCAATCAGGAAGACACCAAATATGGTCAATCAGGAAGACACCAAATACGGTCAATCAGGAAGACACCAAATATACTATAGGGTTAGTTTAGCCTTAAAACATTTAAGGAGTGGAATGTAATCGTTCCAGACAGTATGGTTCTCCTCCCACAGGAAGGTTAAAGGTCATGAACAGACAGTATGGTTCTCCTCCCACAGGAAGGTCCTGAACAGACAGTATGGTTCTCCTACCACAGGAAGGTCCTGAACAGACAGTATGGTTCTCCTACCACAGGAAGGTCCTGAACAGACAGTATGGTTCTCCTACCACAGGAAGGTTAAAGGTCCTGAACAGACAGTATGGTTCTCCTACCACAGGAAGGTCCTGAACAGACAGTATGGTTCTCCTACCACAGGAAAGGTCCTGAACAGACAGTATGGTTCTCCTACCACAGGAAGGTTAAAGGTCCTGAACAGACAGTATGGTTCTCCTACCACAGGAAGGTCCTGAACAGACAGTATGGTTCTCCTACCACAGGAAGGTCCTGAACAGACAGTATGGTTCTCCTACCACAGGAAGGTTAAAGGTCCTGAACAGACAGTATGGTTCTCCTCCCACAGGAAGGTCCTGAACAGACAGTATGGTTCTCCTACCACAGGAAGGTCCTGAACAGACAGTATGGTTCTCCTCCCACAGGAAGGTTAAAGGTCCTGAACAGACAGTATGGTTCTCTCCTACCACAGGAAGGTCCTGAACAGACAGTATGGTTCTCCTACCACAGGAAGGTAAAGGTCCTGAACAGACAGTATGGTTCTCCTACCACAGGAAGGTCTGAACAGACAGTATGGTTCTCCTCCCACAGGAAGGTCCTGAACAGACAGTATGGTTCTCCTACCACAGGAGAAGGTCCTGAACAGACAGTATGGTTCTCCTACCACAGGAAGGTCCTGAACAGACAGTATGGTTCTCCTACCACAGGGAAGGTCCTGAACAGACAGTATGGTTCTCCTCCCACAGGAAGGTCCTGAACAGACAGTATGGTTCTCCTACCACAGGAAGGTCCTGAACAGACAGTATGGTTCTCCTACCACAGGAAGGTTAAAGGTCCTGAACAGACAGTATGGTTCTCCTACCACAGGAAGGTTAAAGGTCCTGAACAGACAGTATGGTTCTCCTCCCACAGGAAGGTCCTGAACAGACAGTATGGTTCTCCTCCCACAGGAAGGTTAAAGGTCCTGAACAGACAGTATGGTTCTCCTCCCACAGGAAGGTCCTGAACAGACAGTATGGTTCTCCTACCACAGGAAGGTTAAAGGTCCTGAACAGACAGTATGGTTCTCCTCCCACAGGAAGGTTAAAGGTCCTGAACAGTCAGTATGGTTCTCCTCCCACAGGAAGGTTAAAGGTCCTGAACAGACAGTATGGTTCTCCTACCACAGGAAGGTTAAAGGTCCTGAACAGACAGTATGGTTCTCCTACCACAGGAAGGTTAAAGGTCCTGAACAGACAGTATGGTTCTCCTACCACAGGAAGGTTAAAGGTCCTGAACAGACAGTATGGTTCTCCTCCCACAGGAAGGTCCTGAACAGACAGTATGGTTCTCCTCCCACAGGAAGGTTAAAGGTCCTGAACAGACAGTATGGTTCTCCTCCCACAGGAAGGTTAAAGGTCCTGAACAGACAGTATGGTTCTCCTCCCACAGGAAGGTCCTGAACAGACAGTATGGTTCTCCTCCCACAGGAAGGTTAAAGGTCCTGAACAGACAGTATGGTTCTCCTCCCACAGGAAGGTTAAAGGTCCTGAACAGACAGTATGGTTCTCCTCCCACAGGAAGGTTAAAGGTCCTGAACAGACAGTATGGTTCTCCTACCACAGGAAGGTCCTGAACAGACAGTATGGTTCTCCTACCACAGGAAGGTTAAAGGTCCTGAACAGACAGTATGGTTCTCCTCCCACAGGAAGGTCCTGAACAGACAGTATGGTTCTCCTACCACAGGATTAAGGTCCTGAACAGACAGTATGGTTCTCCTACCACAGGAAGGTTAAAGGTCCTGAACAGACAGTATGGTTCTCCTCCCACAGGAAGGTTAAAGGTCCTGAACAGACAGTATGGTTCTCCTACCACAGGAAGGTCCTGAACAGACAGTATGGTTCTCCTCCCACAGGAAGGTTAAAGGTCCTGAACAGACAGTATGGTTCTCCTACCACAGGAAGGTCCTGATCAGACAGTATGGTTCTCCTACCACAGGAAGGTCCTGAACAGACAGTATGGTTCTCCTACCACAGGAAGGTTAAAGGTCCTGAACAGACAGTATGGTTCTCCTCCCACAGGAAGGTCCTGAACAGACAGTATGGTTCTCCTACCACAGGAAGGTTAAAGGTCCTGAACAGACAGTATGGTTCTCCTACCACAGGAAGGTTAAAGGTCCTGAACAGACAGTATGGTTCTCCTACCACAGGAAGGTTAAAGGTCCTGAACAGACAGTATGGTTCTCCTACCACAGGAAGGTCCTGAACAGACAGTATGGTTCTCCTACCACAGGAAGGTTAAAGGTCCTGAACAGACAGTATGGTTCTCCTACCACAGGAAGGTCCTGAACAGACAGTATGGTTCTCCTACCACAGGAAGGTTAAAGGTCCTGAACAGACAGTATGGTTCTCCTACCACAGGAAGGTAAGGTCCTGAACAGACAGTATGGTTCTCCTACCAAAGGAAGGTCCTGAACAGACAGTATGGTTCTCCTACCACAGGAAGGTCCTGAACAGACAGTATGGTTCTCCTACCACAGGAAGGTCCTGAACAGACAGTATGGTTCTCCTACCACAGGAAGGGTCCTGAACAGACAGTATGGTTCTCCTACCACAGGAAGGTTAAAGGTCCTGAACAGACAGTATGGTTCTCCTACCACAGGAAGGTTAAAGGTCCTGAACAGACAGTATGGTTTCTCCTACCACAGGAAGGTCCTGAACAGACAGTATGGTTCTCCTACCACAGGAAGGTCCTGAACAGACAGTATGGTTCTCCTTACCACAGGAAGGTTAAAGGTCCTGAACAGACAGTATGGTTCTCCCTACCACAGGAAGGTCCTGAACAGACAGTATGGTTCTCCTACCACAGGAAGGTTAAAGGTCCTGAACAGACAGTATGGTTCTCCTACCACAGGAAGGTTAAAGGTCATGAACAGACAGTATGGTTCTCCTACCACAGGAAGGTAAGGTCCTGAACAGACAGTATGGTTCTCCTACCACAGGAAGGTCCTGAACAGACAGTATGGTTCTCCTACCACAGGAAGGTCCTGAACAGACAGTATGGTTCTCCTACCACAGGAAGGTCCTGAACAGACAGTATGGTTCTCCTACCACAGGAAGGTTAAAGGTCCTGAACAGACAGTATGGTTCTCCTCCCACAGGAAGGTTAAAGGTCCTGAACAGACAGTATGGTTCTCCTACCACAGGAAGGTTAAAGGTCCTGAACAGACAGTATGGTTCTCCTACCACAGGAAAGGTCCTGAACAGACAGTATGGTTCTCCTACCACAGGAAGGTTAAAGGTCCTGAACAGACAGTATGGTTCTCCTACCACAGGAAGGTCCTGAACAGACAGTATGGTTCTCCTACCACAGGAAGGAAGGTAAGGTCCTGAACAGACAGTATGGTTCTCCTCCCACAGGAAGGTTAAAGGTCCTGAACAGACAGTATGGTTCTCCTCCCACAGGAAGGTCCTGAACAGACAGTATGGTTCTCCTCCCACAGGAAGGTTAAAGGTCCTGAACAGACAGTATGGTTCTCCTACCACAGGAAGGTTAAAGGTCCTGAACAGACAGTATGGTTCTCCTACCACAGGAAGGTCCTGAACAGACAGTATGGTTCTCCTACCACAGGAAGGTCCTGAACAGACAGTATGGTTCTCCTACCACAGGAAGGTCCTGAACAGACAGTATGGTTCTCCTCCCACAGGAAGGTTAAAGGTCCTGAACAGACAGTATGGTTCTCCTCCCACAGGAAGGTCCTGAACAGACAGTATGGTTCTCCTACCACAGGAAGGTTAAAGGTCCTGAACAGACAGTATGGTTCTCCTACCACAGGAAGGTTAAAGGTCCTGAACAGACAGTATGGTTCTCCTCCCACAGGAAGGTTAAAGGTCCTGAACAGACAGTATGGTTCTCCTCCCACAGGAAGGTCCTGAACAGACAGTATGGTTCTCCTACCACAGGAAGGTTAAAGGTCCTGAACAGACAGTATGGTTCTCCTCCCACAGGAAGGTCCTGAACAGACAGTATGGTTCTCCTACCACAGGAAGGTCCTGAACAGACAGTATGGTTCTCCTACCACAGGAAGGTTAAAAGGTCCTGAACAGACAGTATGGTTCTCCTACCACAGGAAGGTAAAGGTCCTGAACAGACAGTATGGTTCTCCTCCCACAGGAAGGTCCTGAACAGACAGTATGGTTCTCCTACCACAGGAAGGTTAAAGGTCCTGAACAGACAGTATGGTTCTCCTCCCACAGGAAGGTCCTGAACAGACAGTATGGTTCTCCTAACCACAGGAAGGTTAAAGGTCCTGAACAGACAGTATGGTTCTCCTCCCACAGGAAGGTTAAAGGTCCTGAACAGACAGTATGGTTCTCCTCCCACAGGAAGGTTAAAGGTCCTGAACAGACAGTATGGTTCTCCTACCACAGGAAGGTAAAGGTCCTGAACAGACAGTATGGTTCTCCTACCACAGGAAGGTTAAAGGTCCTGAACAGACAGTATGGTTCTCCTACCACAGGAGGGTTAAGGTCCTGAACAGACAGTATGGTTCTCCTCCCACAGGAAGGTCCTGAACAGACAGTATGGTTCTCCTCCCACAGGAAGGTTAAAGGTCCTGAACAGACAGTATGGTTCTCCTCCCACAGGAAGGTTAAAGGTCCTGAACAGACAGTATGGTTCTCCTCCCACAGGAAGGTGCCTGAACAGACAGTATGGTTCTCCTCCCACAGGAAGGTTAAAGGTCCTGAACAGACAGTATGGTTCTCCTCCCACAGGAAGGTCCTGAACAGACAGTATGGTTCTCCTACCACAGGAAGGTCCTGAACAGACAGTATGGTTCTCCTACCACAGGAAGGTTCCTGAACAGACAGTATGGTTCTCCTACCAGGAAGGTCCTGAACAGACAGTATGGTTCTCCTACCACAGGAAGGTTAAAGGTCCTGAACAGACAGTATGGTTCTCCTCCCACAGGAAGGTTAAAGGTCCTGAACAGACAGTATGGTTCTCCTACCACAGGAAGGTCCTGAACAGACAGTATGGTTCTCCTCCCACAGGAGGTTAAAGGTCCTGAACAGACAGTATGGTTCTCCTACCACAGGAAGGTCCTGAACAGACAGTATGGTTCTCCTACCACAGGAAGGTCCTGAACAGACAGTATGGTTCTCCTACCACAGGAAGGTTAAAGGTCCTGAACAGACAGTATGGTTCTCCTCCCACAGGAAGGTCCTGAACAGACAGTATGGTTCTCCTACCACAGGAAGGTTAAAGGTCCTGAACAGACAGTATGGTTCTCCTACCACAGGAAGGTTAAAGGTCCTGAACAGACAGTATGGTTCTCCCTACCACAGGAAGGTTAAAGGTCCTGAACAGACAGTATGGTTCTCCTACCACAGGAAGGTTAAAGGTCCTGAACAGACAGTATGGTTCTCCTACCACAGGAAGGTTAAAGGTCCTGAACAGACAGTATGGTTCTCCTCCCACAGGAAGGTCCTGAACAGACAGTATGGTTCTCCTCCCACAGGAAGGTTAAAGGTCCTGAACAGACAGTATGGTTCTCCTCCCACAGGAAGGTTAAAGGTCCTGAACAGACAGTATGGTTCTCCTCCCACAGGAAGGTCCTGAACAGACAGTATGGTTCTCCTCCCACAGGAAGGTTAAAGGTCCTGAACAGACAGTATGGTTCTCCTACCACAGGAAAGGTCCTGAACAGACAGTATGGTTCTCCTACCACAGGAAGGTCCTGAACAGACAGTATGGTTCTCCTACCACAGGAAGGTCCTGAACAGACAGTATGGTTCTCCTACCACAGGAAGGTCCTGAACAGACAGTATGGTTCTCCTACCACAGGAAGGTTAAAGGTCCTGAACAGACAGTATGGTTCTCCTCCCACAGGAAGGTTATAGGTCCTGAAAGACAGTATGGTTCTCCTACCACAGGAGGAAGGTCCTGAACAGACAGTATGGTTCTCCTACCACAGGAAGGTTAAAGGTCCTGAACAGACAGTATGGTTCTCCTACCACAGGAAGAGTCCTGAACAGACAGTATGGTTCTCCTACCACAGGAAGGTCCTGAACAGACAGTATGGTTCTCCTACCACAGGAAGGTTAAAGGTCCTGAACAGACAGTATGGTTCTCCTCCACAGGAAGGTCCTGAACAGACAGTATGGTTCTCCTACCACAGGAAGGTTAAAGGTCCTGAACAGACAGTATGGTTCTCCTACCACAGGAAGGTTAAAGGTCCTGAACAGACAGTATGGTTCTCCTACCACAGGAAGGTTAAAGGTCCTGAACAGACAGTATGGTTCTCCTACCACAGGAAGGTCCTGAACAGACAGTATGGTTCTCCTACCACAGGAAGGTTAAAGGTCCTGAACAGACAGTATGGTTCTCCTACCACAGGAAGAGGTCCTGAACAGACAGTATGGTTCTCCTACCACAGGAAGGTTAAAGGTCCTGAACAGACAGTATGGTTCTCCTCCCACAGGAAGGTTAAAGGTCCTGAACAGACAGTATGGTTCTCCTACCACAGGAAGGTTAAAGGTCCTGAACAGACAGGCAGACGTATGGTTCTCCTACCACAGGAAGGTTAAAGGTCCTGAACAGACAGTATGGTTCTCCTCCCACAGGAAGGTTAAAGGTGGTGAACAGACAGTATGGTTCTCCTACCACAGGAAGGTTAAAGGTCCTGAACAGACAGTATGGTTCTCCTACCACAGGAAGGTCCTGAACAGACAGTATGGTTCTCCTACCACAGGAAGGTCCTGAACAGACAGTATGGTTCTCCTACCACAGGAAGGTCCTGAACAGACAGTATGGTTCTCCTACCACAGGAAGGTTAAAGGTCCTGAACAGACAGTATGGTTCTCCTCCCACAGGAAGGTTAAAGGTCCTGAACAGACAGTATGGTTCTCCTCCCACAGGAAGGTCCTGAACAGACAGTATGGTTCTCCTACCACAGGAAGGTTAAGGTCCTGAACAGACAGTATGGTTTTCTCCTACCACAGGAAGAAGGTCCTGAACAGACAGTATGGTTCTCCTACCACAGGAAGGTCCTGAACAGACAGTATGGTTCTCCTCCCAAGGAAGGTCCTGAACAGACAGTATGGTTCTCCTACACAGGAGTTAAAGGTCCTGAACAGACAGTATGGTTCTCCTCCCACAGGAAGGTTAAAGGTCCTGAACAGACAGTATGGTTCTCCTCCCACAGGAAGGTTCAGGTCCTGAACAGACAGTATGGTTCTCCTACCACAGGAAGGTCAACTGAACAGACAGTATGGTTCTCCTACCACAGGAAGGTCCTGAACAGACAGTATGGTTCTCCTACCACAGGAAGGTCCTGAACAGACAGTATGGTTCTCCTCCCACAGGAAGGTTAAAGGTCCTGAACAGACAGTATGGTTCTCCTACCACAGGAAGGTTAAAGGTCCTGAACAGACAGTATGGTTCTCCTACCACAGGAAGGTCCTGAACAGACAGTATGGTTCTCCTACCACAGGAAGGTCCTGAACAGACAGTATGGTTCTCCTCCCACAGGAAGGTCCTGAACAGACAGTATGGTTCTCCTACCACAGGAAGGTCCTGAACAGACAGTATGGTTCTCCTCCCACAGGAAGGTTAAAGGTCCTGAACAGACAGTATGGTTCTCCTACCACAGGAAGGTTAAAGGTCCTGAACAGACAGTATGGTTCTCCTACCACAGGAAGGTCCCTGAACAGACAGTATGGTTCTCCTACCACAGGAAGGTCCTGAACAGACAGTATGGTTCTCCTCCCACAGGAAGGTCCTGAACAGACAGTATGGTTCTCCTACCACAGGAAGGTCCTGAACAGACAGTATGGTTCTCCTCCCACAGGAAGGTTAAAGGTCCTGAACAGACAGTATGGTTCTCCTCCCACAGGAAGGTCCTGAACAGACAGTATGGTTCTCCTACCACAGGAAGGTCATGAACAGACAGTATGGTTCTCCTCCCACAGGAAGGTTAAAGGTCCTGAACAGACAGTATGGTTCTCCTCCCACAGGAAGGTCCTGAACAGACAGTATGGTTCTCCTACCACAGGAAGGTTAAAGGTCCTGAACAGACAGTATGGTTCTCCTACCACAGGAAGGTTAAAGGTCCTGAACAGACAGATGGTTCTCCTACCACAGGAAGGTTAAAGGTCCTGAACAGACAGTATGGTTCTCCTACCACAGGAAGGTTAAAGGTCATGAACAGACAGTATGGTTCTCCTACCACAGGAAGGTTAAAGGTCCTGAACAGACAGTATGGTTCTCCTACCACAGGAAGGTTAAAGGTCCTGAACAGACAGTATGGTTCTCCTACCACAGGAAGGTCCTGAACAGTCAGTATGGTTCTCCTACCACAGGAAGGTTAAAGGTCCTGAACAGACAGTATGGTTCTCCTCCCACAGGAAGGTTAAAGGTCCTGAACAGACAGTATGGTTCTCCTACCACAGGAAGGTTAAAGGTCATGAACAGACAGTATGGTTCTCCTACCACAGGAAGGTTAAAGGTCCTGAACAGACAGTATGGTTCTCCTACCACAGGAAGGTTAAAGGTCCTGAACAGACAGTATGGTTCTCCTCCCACAGGAAGGTTAAAGGTCCTGAACAGACAGTATGGTTCTCCTACCACAGGAAGGTTAAAGGTCCTGAACAGACAGTATGGTTCTCCTACCACAGGAAGGTCCTGAACAGACAGTATGGTTCTCCTACCACAGGAAGGTCCTGAACAGACAGTATGGTTCTCCTCCCACAGGAAGGTCCTGAACAGACAGTATGGTTCTCCTACCACAGGAAGGTCCTGAACAGACAGTATGGTTCTCCTCCCACAGGAAGGTCCTGAACAGACAGTATGGTTCTCCTCCCACAGGAAGGTCATGAACAGACAGTATGGTTCTCCTACCACAGGAAGGTTAAAGGTCCTGAACAGACAGTATGGTTCTCCTCCCACAGGAAGGTTAAAGGTCCTGAACAGACAGTATGGTTCTCCTCCCACAGGAAGGTTAAAGGTCCTGAACAGACAGTATGGTTCTCCTCCCACAGGAAGGTTAAAGGTCCTGAACAGACAGTATGGTTCTCCTCCCACAGGAAGGTTAAAGGTCCTGAACAGACAGTATGGTTCTCCTACCACAGGAAGGTTAAAGGTCCTGAACAGACAGTATGGTTCTCCTACCACAGGAAGGTTAAAGGTCCTGAACAGACAGTATGGTTCTCCTACCACAGGAAGGTCCTGAACAGACAGTATGGTTCTCCTACCACAGGAAGGTTAAAGGTCCTGAACAGACAGTATGGTTCTCCTACCACAGGAAGGTCCTGAACAGACAGTATGGTTCTCCTACCACAGGAAGGTCCTGAACAGACAGTATGGTTCTCCTACCACAGGAAGGTCCTGAACAGACAGTATGGTTCTCCTACCACAGGAAGGTCCTGAACAGACAGTATGGTTCTCCTACCACAGGAAGGTCCTGAACAGACAGTATGGTTCTCCTACCACAGGAAGGTTAAAGGTCCTGAACAGACAGTATGGTTCTCCTACCACAGGAAGGTTAAAGGTCCTGAACAGACAGTATGGTTCTCCTACCACAGGAAGGTCCTGAACAGACAGTATGGTTCTCCTACCACAGGAAGGTTAAAGGTCCTGAACAGACAGTATGGTTCTCCTACCACAGGAAGGTCCTGAACAGACAGTATGGTTCTCCTCCCACAGGAAGGTTAAAGGTCCTGAACAGACAGTATGGTTCTCCTCCCACAGGAAGGTCCTGAACAGACAGTATGGTTCTCCTACCACAGGAAGGTCCTGAACAGACAGTATGGTTCTCCTACCACAGGAAGGTCCTGAACAGACAGTATGGTTCTCCTACCACAGGAAGGTCCTGAACAGACAGTATGGTTCTCCTACCACAGGAAGGTCCTGAACAGACAGTATGGTTCTCCTACCACAGGAAGGTCCTGAACAGACAGTATGGTTCTCCTACCACAGGAAGGTCCTGAACAGACAGTATGGTTCTCCTACCACAGGAAGGTCCTGAACAGACAGTATGGTTCTCCTCCCACAGGAAGGTCCTGAACAGACAGTATGGTTCTCCTACCACAGGAAGGTTAAAGGTCCTGAACAGACAGTATGGTTCTCCTCCCACAGGAAGGTCCTGAACAGACAGTATGGTTCTCCTCCCACAGGAAGGTCCTGAACAGACAGTATGGTTCTCCTACCACAGGAAGGTCCTGAACAGACAGTATGGTTCTCCTACCACAGGAAGGTTAAAGGTCCTGAACAGACAGTATGGTTCTCCTACCACAGGAAGGTTAAAGGTCCTGAACAGACAGTATGGTTCTCCCTACCACAGGAAGGTCCTGAACAGACAGTATGGTTCTCCTACCACAGGAAGGTCCTGAACAGACAGTATGGTTCTCCTACCACAGGAAGGTCCTGAACAGACAGTATGGTTCTCCTACCACAGGGAAGGTCCTGAACAGACAGTATGGTTCTCCTACCACAGGAAGGTTAAAGGTCCTGAACAGACAGTATGGTTCTCCTACCACAGGAAGGTCCTGAACAGACAGTATGGTTCTCCTCCCACAGGAAGGTTAAAGGTCCTGAACAGACAGTATGGTTCTCCTACCACAGGAAGGTTAAAGGTCCTGAACAGACAGTATGGTTCTCCTACCACAGGAAGGTCCTGAACAGACAGTATGGTTCTCCTACCACAGGAAGGTTAAAGGTCCTGAACAGACAGTATGGTTCTCCTACCACAGGAAGGTCCTGAACAGACAGTATGGTTCTCCTCCCACAGGAAGGTTAAAGGTCCTGAACAGACAGTATGGTTCTCCTACCACAGGAAGGTCCTGAACAGACAGTATGGTTCTCCTACCACAGGAAGGTCCTGAACAGACAGTATGGTTCTCCTACCACAGGAAGGTTAAAGGTCCTGAACAGACAGTATGGTTCTCCTCCCACAGGAAGGTCCTGAACAGACAGTATGGTTCTCCTACCACAGGAAGGTCCTGAACAGACAGTATGGTTCTCCTACCACAGGAAGGTCCTGAACAGACAGTATGGTTCTCCTACCACAGGAAGGTTAAAGGTCCTGAACAGACAGTATGGTTCTCCTCCCACAGGAAGGTCCTGAACAGACAGTATGGTTCTCCTACCACAGGAAGGTCCTGAACAGACAGTATGGTTCTCCTACCACAGGAAGGTCCTGAACAGACAGTATGGTTCTCCTCCCACAGGAAGGTTAAAGGTCCTGAACAGACAGTATGGTTCTCCTCCCACAGGAAGGTCCTGAACAGACAGTATGGTTCTCCTACCACAGGAAGGTCCTGAACAGACAGTATGGTTCTCCTACCACAGGAAGGTCATGAACAGACAGTATGGTTCTCCTACCACAGGAAGGTCCTGAACAGACAGTATGGTTCTCCTACCACAGGAAGGTTAAAGGTCCTGAACAGACAGTATGGTTCTCCTCCCACAGGAAGGTCCTGAACAGACAGTATGGTTCTCCTACCACAGGAAGGTCCTGAACAGACAGTATGGTTCTCCTACCACAGGAAGGTCCTGAACAGACAGTATGGTTCTCCTACCACAGGAAGGTCATGAACAGACAGTATGGTTCTCCTACCACAGGAAGGTTAAAGGTCCTGAACAGACAGTATGGTTCTCCTACCACAGGAAGGTTAAAGGTCCTGAACAGACAGTATGGTTCTCCTACCACAGGAAGGTTAAAGGTCATGAACAGACAGTATGGTTCTCCTCCCACAGGAAGGTTAAAGGTCCTGAACAGACAGTATGGTTCTCCTACCACAGGAAGGTTAAAGGTCCTGAACAGACAGTATGGTTCTCCTACCACAGGAAGGTTAAAGGTCCTGAACAGACAGTATGGTTCTCCTCCCACAGGAAGGTCCTGAACAGACAGTATGGTTCTCCTACCACAGGAAGGTCCTGAACAGACAGTATGGTTCTCCTACCACAGGAAGGTTAAAGGTCCTGAACAGACAGTATGGTTCTCCTACCACAGGAAGGTCATGAACAGACAGTATGGTTCTCCTACCACAGGAAGGTCCTGAACAGACAGTATGGTTCTCCTACCACAGGAAGGTCCTGAACAGACAGTATGGTTATCCTACCACAGGAAGGTCCTGAACAGACAGTATGGTTCTCCTCCCACAGGAAGGTTAAAGGTCCTGAACAGACAGTATGGTTCTCCTACCACAGGAAGGTCCTGAACAGACAGTATGGTTCTCCTACCACAGGAAGGTCCTGAACAGACAGTATGGTTCTCCTACCACAGGAAGGTCCTGAACAGACAGTATGGTTCTCCCTACCACAGGAAGGTCCTGAACAGACAGTATGGTTCTCCTACCACAGGAAGGTTAAAGGTCCTGAACAGACAGTATGGTTCTCCTACCACAGGAAGGTCCTGAACAGACAGTATGGTTCTCCTCCCACAGGAAGGTTAAAGGTCCTGAACAGACAGTATGGTTCTCCTACACACAGGAAGGTCCTGAACAGACAGTATGGTTCTCCTACCACAGGAAGGTCCTGAACAGACAGTATGGTTCTCCTACCACAGGAAGGTCCTGAACAGACAGTATGGTTCTCCTACCACAGGAAGGTCCTGAACAGACAGTATGGTTCTCCTACCACAGGAAGGTTAAAGGTCCTGAACAGACAGTATGGTTCTCCTACCACAGGAAGGTCCTGAACAGACAGTATGGTTCTCCTCCCACAGGAAGGTTAAAGGTCCTGAACAGACAGTATGGTTCTCCTACCACAGGAAGGTCCTGAACAGACAGTATGGTTCTCCTCCCACAGGAAGGTTAAAGGTCCTGAACAGACAGTATGGTTCTCCTACCACAGGAAGGTCCTGAACAGACAGTATGGTTCTCCTCCCACAGGAAGGTTAAAGGTCCTGAACAGACAGTATGGTTCTCCTACCACAGGAAGGTTAAAGGTCATGAACAGACAGTATGGTTCTCCTCCCACAGGAAGGTTAAAGGGTCCTGAACAGACAGTATGGTTCTCCTACCACAGGAAGGTCCTGAACAGACAGTATGGTTCTCCTACCACAGGAAGGTCCTGAACAGACAGTATGGTTCTCCTCCCACAGGAAGGTCCTGAACAGACAGTATGGTTCTCCTACCACAGGAAGGTCCTGAACAGACAGTATGGTTCTCCTCCCACAGGAAGGTCCTGAACAGACAGTATGGTTCTCCTACCACAGGAAGGTTAAAGGTCCTGAACAGACAGTATGGTTCTCCTACCACAGGAAGGTTAAAGGTCCTGAACAGACAGTATGGTTCTCCTCCCACAGGAAGGTTAAAGGTCCTGAACAGACAGTATGGTTCTCCTACCACAGGAAGGTCCTGAACAGTCAGTATGGTTCTCCTACCACAGGAAGGTTAAAGGTCCTGAACAGACAGTATGGTTCTCCTACCACAGGAAGGTTAAAGGTCCTGAACAGACAGTATGGTTCTCCTACCACAGGAAGGTCCTGAACAGACAGTATGGTTCTCCTCCCACAGGAAGGTCCTGAACAGACAGTATGGTTCTCCTACCACAGGAAGGTCCTGAACAGACAGTATGGTTCTCCTACCACAGGAAGGTCCTGAACAGACAGTATGGTTCTCCTACCACAGGAAGGTCCTGAACAGACAGTATGGTTCTCCTCCCACAGGAAGGTCCTGAACAGACAGTATGGTTCTCCTCCCACAGGAAGGTTAAAGGTCCTGAACAGACAGTATGGTTCTCCTACCACAGGAAGGTCCTGAACAGACAGTATGGTTCTCCTCCCACAGGAAGGTTAAAGGTCCTGAACAGACAGTATGGTTCTCCTACCACAGGAAGGTCCTGAACAGACAGTATGGTTCTCCTCCCACAGGAAGGTTAAAGGTCCTGAACAGACAGTATGGTTCTCCTACCACAGGGAAGGTTAAAGGTCCTGAACAGACAGTATGGTTCTCCTACCACAGGAAGGTTAAAAGGGTCATGAACAGACAGTATGGTTCTCCTACCACAGGAAGGTTAAAGGTCCTGAACAGACAGTATGGTTCTCCTACCACAGGAAGGTCCTGAACAGACAGTATGGTTCTCCTACCACAGGAAGGTTAAAGATCCTGAACAGACAGTATGGTTCTCCTACCACAGGAAGGTTAAAGGTCATGAACAGACAGTATGGTTCTCCTACCACAGGAAGGTTAAAGGTCATGAACAGACAGTATGGTTCTCCTACCACAGGAAGGTTAAAGGTCATGAACAGACAGTATGGTTCTCCTCCCACAGGAAGGTTAAAGGTCCTGAACAGACAGTATGGTTCTCCTACCACAGGAAGGTTAAAGGTCCTGAACAGACAGTATGGTTCTCCTACCACAGGAAGGTCCTGAACAGACAGTATGGTTCTCCTACCACAGGAAGGTTAAAGGTCCTGAACAGACAGTATGGTTCTCCTCCCACAGGAAGGTCCTGAACAGACAGTATGGTTCTCCTCCCACAGGAAGGTCCTGAACAGACAGTATGGTTCTCCTACCACAGGAAGGTCCTGAACAGACAGTATGGTTCTCCTACCACAGGAAGGTCCTGAACAGACAGTATGGTTCTCCTACCACAGGGAAGGTCCTGAACAGACAGTATGGTTCTCCTACCACAGGAAGGTTAAAGGTCCTGAACAGACAGTATGGTTCTCCTACCACAGGAAGGTTAAAGGTCCTGAACAGACAGTATGGTTCTCCTACCACAGGAAGGTCCTGAACAGACAGTATGGTTCTCCTACCACAGGAAGGTCCTGAACAGACAGTATGGTTCTCCTCCCACAGGAAGGTCCTGAACAGACAGTATGGTTCTCCTCCCACAGGAAGGTCCTGAACAGACAGTATGGTTCTCCCTACCACAGGAAGGTTAAAGGTCCTGAACAGACAGGATGGTTCTCCTACCACAGGAAGGTTAAAGGTCCTGAACAGACAGTATGGTTCTCCTACCACAGGAAGATTAAAGGTCCTGAACAGACAGTATGGTTCTCCTCCCACAGGAAGGTCCTGAACAGACAGTATGGTTCTCCTACCACAGGAAGGTCCTGAACAGACAGTATGGTTTCTCCTCCCACAGGAAGGTCCTGAACAGACAGTATGGTTCTCCTACCACAGGAAGGTCCTGAACAGACAGTATGGTTCTCCTCCCACAGGAAGGTCCTGAACAGACAGTATGGTTCTCCTCCCACAGGAAGGTCCTGAACAGACAGTATGGTTCTCCTCCACAGGAAGGTCCTGAACAGACAGTATGGTTCTCCTACCACAGGAAGGTTAAAGGTCCTGAACAGACAGTATGGTTCTCCTACCACAGGAAGGTTAAAGGTCCTGAACAGACAGTATGGTTCTCCTACCACAGGAAGGTTAAAGGTCCTGAACAGACAGTATGGTTCTCCTACCACAGGAAGGTCCTGAACAGACAGTATGGTTCTCCTCCCACAGGAAGGTCCTGAACAGACAGTATGGTTCTCCTACCACAGGAAGGTTAAAGGTCCTGAACAGACAGTATGGTTCTCCTACCACAGGAAGGTCCTGAACAGACAGTATGGTTCTCCTACCACAGGAAGGTCCTGAACAGACAGTATGGTTCTCCTACCACAGGAAGGTCCTGAACAGACAGTATGGTTCTCCTACCACAGGAAGGTCCTGAACAGACAGTATGGTTCTCCTCCCACAGGAAGGTCCTGAACAGACAGTATGGTTCTCCTACCACAGGAAGGTTAAAGGTCCTGAACAGACAGTATGGTTCTCCTCCCACAGGAAGGTCCTGAACAGACAGTATGGTTCTCCCTACCACAGGAAGGTCCTGAACAGACAGTATGGTTCTCCTCCCACAGGAAGGTTAAAGGTCCTGAACAGACAGTATGGTTCTCCTACCACAGGAAGGTCCTGAACAGACAGTATGGTTCTCCTACCACAGGAAGGTCCTGAACAGACAGTATGGTTCTCCTCCCAAGGAAGGTCCTGAACAGACAGTATGGTTCTCCTCCCACAGGAAGGTCCTGAACAGACAGTATGGTTCTCCTACCACAGGAAGGTTAAAGGGTCCTGAACAGACAGTATGGTTCTCCTACCACAGGAAGGTTAAAGGTCCTGAACAGACAGTATGGTTCTCCTCCCACAGGAAGGTTTAAAGGTCCTGAACAGACAGTATGGTTCTCCTACCACAGGAAGGTCCTGAACAGACAGTATGGTTCTCCCTACCACAGGAAGGTCCTGAACAGACAGTATGGTTCTCCTCCCACAGGAAGGTTAAAGGTCCTGAACAGACAGTATGGTTCTCCTACCACAGGAAGGTTAAAGGTCCTGAACAGACAGTATGGTTCTCCTACCCCAGGAAGGTCCTGAACAGACAGTATGGTTCTCCTACCACAGGAAGGTCCTGAACAGACAGTATGGTTCTCCCTCCCACAGGAAGGTCCTGAACAGACAGTATGGTTCTCCTACCACAGGAAGGTCCTGAACAGACAGTATGGTTCTCCTACCACAGGAAGGTTAAAGGTCCTGAACAGACAGTATGGTTCTCCTCCCACAGGAAGGTTAAAGGTCCTGAACAGACAGTATGGTTCTCCTACCACAGGAAGGTTAAAGGTCCTGAACAGACAGTATGGTTCTCCTACCACAGGAAGGTTAAAGGTCCTGAACAGACAGTATGGTTCTCCTACCACAGGAAGGTCATGAACAGACAGTATGGTTCTCCTACCACAGGAAGGTTAAAGGTCCTGAACAGACAGTATGGTTCTCCTACCACAGGAAGGTCATGAACAGACAGTATGGTTCTCCTACCACAGGAAGGTCCTGAACAGACAGTATGGTTCTCCTACCACAGGAAGGTTAAAGGTCCTGAACAGACAGTATGGTTCTCCTCCCACAGGAAGGTCCTGAACAGACAGTATGGTTCTCCTACCACAGGGAAGGTCATGAACAGACAGTTGGTTCTCCTCCACAGGAAGGTTAAAGGTCCTGAACAGACAGTATGGTTCTCCTCCCACAGGAAGGTCCTGAACAGACAGTATGGTTCTCCTACCACAGGAAGGTTAAAGGTCCTGAACAGACAGTATGGTTCTCCTACCACAGGAAGGTTAAAGGTCCTGAACAGACAGTATGGTTCTCCTACCACAGGAAGGTTAAAGGTCCTGAACAGTCAGTATGGTTCTCCTACCACAGGAAGGTTAAAGGTCATGAACAGAAAGTATGGTTCTCCTACCACAGGAAGGTTAAAGGTCCTGAACAGACAGTATGGTTCTCCTACCACAGGAAGGTTAAAGGTCCTGAACAGACAGTATGGTTCTCCTACCACAGGAAGGTCCTGAACAGTCAGTATGGTTCTCCTACCACAGGAAGGTTAAAGGTCCTGAACAGACAGTATGGTTCTCCTCCACAGGAAGGTTAAAGGTCCTGAACAGACAGTATGGTTCTCCTACCACAGGAAGGTTAAAGGTCATGAACAGACAGTATGGTTCTCCTACCACAGGAAGGTTAAAGGTCCTGAACAGACAGTATGGTTCTCCTACCACAGGAAGGTTAAAGGTCCTGAACAGACAGTATGGTTCTCCTCCCACAGGAAGGTTAAAGGTCCTGAACAGACAGTATGGTTCTCCTACCACAGGAAGGTTAAAGGTCCTGAACAGACAGTATGGTTCTCCTACCACAGGAAGGTCCTGAACAGACAGTATGGTTCTCCTACCACAGGAAGGTCCTGAACAGACAGTATGGTTCTCCTCCCACAGGAAGGTCCTGAACAGACAGTATGGTTCTCCTACCACAGGAAGGTCCTGAACAGACAGTATGGTTCTCCTCCCACAGGAAGGTCCTGAACAGACAGTATGGTTCTCCTACCACAGGAAGGTCCTGGAACAGACAGTATGGTTCTCCTCCCACAGGAAGGTCCTGAACAGACAGTATGGTTCTCCTCCCACAGGAAGGTCATGAACAGACAGTATGGTTCTCCTACCACAGGAAGGTTAAAGGTCCTGAACAGACAGTATGGTTCTCCTCCCACAGGAAGGTTAAAGGTCCTGAACAGACAGTATGGTTCTCCTACCACAGGAAGGTCCTGAACAGACAGTATGGTTCTCCTACCACAGGAAGGTTAAAGGTCCTGAACAGACAGTATGGTTCTCCTACCACAGGAAGGTCCTGAACAGACAGTATGGTTCTCCTACCACAGGAAGGTCCTGAACAGACAGTATGGTTCTCCCTACCACAGGAAGGTTAAAGGTCCTGAACAGACAGTATGGTTCTCCTACCACAGGAAGGTCCTGAACAGACAGTATGGTTCTCCTACCACAGGAAGGTCATGAACAGACAGTATGGTTCTCCCTACCACAGGAAGGTCCTGAACAGACAGTATGGTTCTCCCTACCACAGGAAGGTCCTGAACAGACAGTATGGTTCTCCTCCCACAGGAAGGTTAAAGGTCCTGAACAGACAGTATGGTTCTCCTACCACAGGAAGGTTAAAGGTCCTGAACAGACAGTATGGTTCTCCTACCACAGGAAGGTCCTGAACAGACAGTGGTTTCTCCTCCCACAGGAAGGTTAAAGGTCCTGAACAGACAGTATGGTTCTCCTACCACAGGAAGGTCCTGAACAGACAGTATGGTTCTCCTACCACAGGAAGGTCCTGAACAGACAGTATGGTTCTCCCCACAGGAAGGTCCTGAACAGACAGTATGGTTCTCCTACCACAGGAAGGTCCTGAACAGACAGTATGGTTCTCCTACCACAGGAAGGTTAAAGGTCCTGAACAGACAGTATGGTTCTCCTCCCACAGGAAGGTTAAAGGTCCTGAACAGACAGTATGGTTCTCCTCCCACAGGAAGGTCCTGAACAGACAGTATGGTTCTCCTCCCACAGGAAGGTTAAAGGTCCTGAACAGACAGTATGGTTCTCCCTACCACAGGAAGGTTAAAGGTCCTGAACAGACAGTATGGTTCTCCTACCACAGGAAGGTTAAAGGTCCTGAACAGACAGTATGGTTCTCCTACCACAGGAAGGTCCTGAACAGACAGTATGGTTCTCCTACCACAGGGAAGGTTAAAGGTCCTGAACAGACAGTTGGTTCTCCTACCACAGGAAGGTTAAAGGTCCTGAACAGACAGTATGGTTCTCCTACCACAGGAAGGTCCTGAACAGACAGTATGGTTTCTCCTCCCACAGGAAGGTCCTGAACAGACAGTATGGTTCTCCTACCACAGGAAGGTCCTGAACAGACAGTATGGTTCTCCTACCACAGGAAGGTCCTGAACAGACAGTATGGTTCTCCTACCACAGGAAGGTCCTGAACAGACAGTATGGTTCTCCTACCACAGGAAGGTCCTGAACAGACAGTATGGTTCTCTCCTACCACAGGAAGGTCCTGAACAGACAGTATGGTTCTCCTACCACAGGAAGGTCCTGAACAGACAGTATGGTTCTCCTACCACAGGAAGGTTAAAGGTCCTGAACAGACAGTATGGTTCTCCTACCACAGGAAGGTTAAAGGTCCTGAACAGACAGTATGGTTCTCCTCCCACAGGAAGGTCCTGAACAGACAGTATGGTTCTCCCCCCACAGGAAGGTCCTGAACAGACAGTATGGTTCTCCTCCCACAGGAAGGTCCTGAACAGACAGTATGGTTCTCCTACCACAGGAAGGTCCTGAACAGACAGTATGGTTCTCCTACCACAGGAAGGTCCTGAACAGACAGTATGGTTCTCCTACCACAGGAAGGTCCTGAACAGACAGTATGGTTCTCCTACCACAGGAAGGTCCTGAACAGACAGTATGGTTCTCCTACCACAGGAAGGTCCTGAACAGACAGTATGGTTCTCCTACCACAGGAAGGTTGAAGGTCCTGAACAGACAGTATGGTTCTCCTACCACAGGAAGGTCCTGAACAGACAGTATGGTTCTCCTCCACAGGAAGGTTAAAGGTCCTGAACAGACAGTATGGTTCTCCTACCACAGGAAGGTTAAAGGTCCTGAACAGACAGTATGGTTCTCCTACCACAGGAAGGTCCTGAACAGACAGTATGGTTCTCCTACCACAGGAAGGTTAAAGGTCCTGAACAGACAGTATGGTTCTCCTACCACAGGAAGGTCCTGAACAGACAGTATGGTTCTCCTCCCACAGGAAGGTTAAAGGTCCTGAACAGACAGTATGGTTCTCCTACCACAGGAAGGTCCTGAACAGACAGTATGGTTCTCCTACCACAGGAAGGTCCTGAACAGACAGTATGGTTCTCCTACCACAGGAAGGTCCTGAACAGACAGTATGGTTCTCCTCCCACAGGAAGGTTAAAGGTCCTGAACAGACAGTATGGTTCTCCTACCACAGGAAGGTTAAAGGTCCTGAACAGACAGTATGGTTCTCCTACCACAGGAAGGTTAAAGGTCCTGAACAGACAGTATGGTTCTCCTACCACAGGAAGGTTAAAGGTCATGAACAGACAGTATGGTTCTCCTCCACAGGAAGGTTAAAGGTCCTGAACAGACAGTATGGTTCTCCTACCACAGGAAGGTTAAAGGTCCTGAACAGACAGTATGGTTCTCCTACCACAGGAAGGTTAAAGGTCCTGAACAGACAGTATGGTTCTCCTCCCACAGGAAGGTCCTGAACAGACAGTATGGTTCTCCTACCACAGGAAGGTCCTGAACAGACAGTATGGTTCTCCTACCACAGGAAGGTCCTGAACAGACAGTATGGTTCTCCTACCACAGGAAGTTAAAGGTCTGAACAGACAGTATGGTTCTCCTACCACAGGAAGGTCATGAACAGACAGTATGGTTCTCCTACCACAGGAAGGTCCTGAACAGACAGTATGGTTCTCCTACCACAGGAAGGTCCTGAACAGACAGTATGGTTCTCCTACCACAGGAAGGTTAAAGGTCCTGAACAGACAGTGTGGTTCTCCTCCACAGGAAGGTTAAAGGGTCCTGAACAGACAGTATGGTTCTCCTACCACAGGAAGGTCCTGAACAGACAGTGTGGTTCTCCTACCACAGGAAGGTTAAAGGTCATGAACAGACAGTGTGGTTCTCCTACCACAGGAAGGTCCTGAACAGACAGTATGGTTCTCCTACCACAGGAAGGTCCTGAACAGACAGTATGGTTCTCCTACCACAGGAAGGTTAAAGGTCCTGAACAGACAGTATGGTTCTCCTACCACAGGAAGGTCCTGAACAGACAGTATGGTTCTCCTCCCACAGGAAGGTCCTGAACAGACAGTATGGTTCTCCTACCACAGGAAGGTCCTGAACAGACAGTATGGTTCTCCTCCCACAGGAAGGTCCTGAACAGACAGTATGGTTCTCCTACCACAGGAAGGTTAAAGGTCCTGAACAGACAGTATGGTTCTCCTCCCACAGGAAGGTCCTGAACAGACAGTATGGTTCTCCTCCCACAGGAAGGTTAAAGGTCCTGAACAGACAGTATGGTTCTCCTACCACAGGAAGGTTAAAGGTCCTGAACAGACAGTATGGTTCTCCTCCCACAGGAAGGTTAAAGGTCCTGAACAGACAGTATGGTTCTCCTACCACAGGAAGGTCCTGAACAGACAGTATGGTTCTCCTACCACAGGAAGGTTAAAGGTCCTGAACAGACAGTATGGTTCTCCTACCACAGGAAGGTCCTGAACAGACAGTATGGTTCTCCTACCACAGGAAGGTTAAAGGTCCTGAACAGACAGTATGGTTCTCCTACCACAGGAAGGTCCTGAACAGACAGTATGGTTCTCCTCCCACAGGAAGGTTAAAGGTCCTGAACAGACAGTATGGTTCTCCTACCACAGGAAGGTTAAAGGTCCTGAACAGACAGTATGGTTCTCCTACCACAGGAAGGTCCTGAACAGACAGTATGGTTCTCCTCCCACAGGAAGGTCCTGAACAGACAGTATGGTTCTCCTACCACAGGAAGGTTAAAGGTCCTGAACAGACAGTATGGTTCTCCCTACCACAGGAAGGTCCTGAACAGACAGTATGGTTCTCCTACCACAGGAAGGTCCTGAACAGACAGTATGGTTCTCCTACCACAGGAAGGTCCTGAACAGACAGTATGGTTCTCCTACCACAGGAAGGTCCTGAACAGACAGTATGGTTCCTCCTACCACAGGAAGGTCCTGAACAGACAGTATGGTTCTCCTACCACAGGAAGGTCCTGAACAGACAGTATGGTTCTCCTCCCACAGGAAGGTTAAAGGTCCTGAACAGACAGTATGGTTCTCCTATCACAGGAAGGTCCTGAACAGACAGTATGGTTCTCCTACCACAGGAAGGTCCTGAACAGACAGTATGGTTCTCCTACCACAGGGAAGGTCCTGAACAGACAGTATGGTTCTCCTCCCACAGGAAGGTTCCTGAACAGACAGTATGGTTCTCCTCCCACAGGAAGGTTAAAGGTCCTGAACAGACAGTATGGTTCTCCTACCACAGGAAGGTCCTGAACAGACAGTATGGTTCTCCTACCACAGGAAGGTTAAAGGTCCTGAACAGACAGTATGGTTCTCCTACCACAGGAAGGTTAAAGGTCCTGAACAGACAGTATGGTTTCTCCTCCCACAGGAAGGTCCTGAACAGACAGTATGGTTCTCCTCCCACAGGAAGGTCCCTGAACAGACAGTATGGTTCTCCTACCACAGGAAGGTCCTGAACAGACAGTATGGTTCTCCTCCCACAGGAAGGTTAAAGGTCCTGGAACAGACAGTATGGTTCTCCCTACCACAGGAAGGTCCTGAACAGACAGTATGGTTCTCCTACCACAGGAAGGTTAAAGGTCCTGAACAGACAGTATGGTTCTCCCTACCACAGGAAGGTCCTGAACAGACAGTATGGTTCTCATCCCACAGGAAGGTCCTGAACAGACAGTATGGTTCTCCTACCACAGGAAGGTCCTGAACAGACAGTATGGTTCTCCTACCACAGGAAGGTCCTGAACAGACAGTATGGTTCTCCTACCACAGGAAGGTTAAAGGTCCTGAACAGACAGTATGGTTCTCCTACCACAGGAAGGTTAAAGGTCCTGAACAGACAGTATGGTTCTCCTCCCACAGGAAGGTCCTGAACAGACAGTATGGTTCTCCTACCACAGGAAGGTCCTGAACAGACAGTATGGTT
Source organism: Coregonus clupeaformis (assembly GCF_020615455.1). Taxonomy (NCBI): domain Eukaryota; kingdom Metazoa; phylum Chordata; class Actinopteri; order Salmoniformes; family Salmonidae; genus Coregonus; species Coregonus clupeaformis. The sequence continues at coordinate 86,129 of NW_025535579.1, forward strand.
CTCCTACCACAGGAAGGTCCTGAACAGACAGTATGGTTCTCCTCCCACAGGAAGGTCCTGAACAGACAGTATGGTTCTCCTACCACAAGGAAGGTTAAAGGTCCTGAACAGACAGTATGGTTCTCCTACCACAGGAAGGTTAAAGGTCCTGAACAGACAGTATGGTTCTCCTACCACAGGAAGGTCCTGAACAGACAGTATGGTTCTCCTACCACAGGAAGGTTAAAGGTCCTGAACAGACAGTATGGTTCTCCTACCACAGGAAGGTCCTGAACAGACAGTATGGTTCTCCTACCACAGGAAGGTTAAAGGTCATAAACAGACAGTATGGTTCTCCTACCACAGGAAGGTTAAAGGTCCTGAACAGACAGTATGGTTCTCCTACCACAGGAAGGTTAAAGGTCCTGAACAGACAGTATGGTTCTCCTCCACAGGAAGGTTAAAGGTCCTGAACAGACAGTATGGTTCTCCTACCACAGGAAGGTTAAAGGTCATGAACAGACAGTATGGTTCTCTCCTACCACAGGAAGGTCCTGAACAGACAGTATGGTTCTCCTACCACAGGAAGGTTAAAGGTCCTGAACAGACAGTATGGTTCTCCTCCCCACAGGAAGGTTAAAGGTCCTGAACAGACAGTATGGTTCTCCTACCACAGGAAAGGTTAAAGGTCCTGAACAGACAGTATGGTTCTCCTACCACAGGAAGGTCCTGAACAGACAGTATGGTTCTCCTACCACAGGAAGGTCCTGAACAGACAGTATGGTTCTCCTACCACAGGAAGGTCCTGAACAGACAGTATGGTTCTCCTACCACAGGAAGGTCCTGAACAGACAGTATGGTTCTCCTACCACAGGAAGGTCCTGAACAGACAGTATGGTTCTCCTACCACAGGAAGGTTAAAGGTCCTGAACAGACAGTATGGTTCTCCTACCACAGGAAGGTTAAAGGTCCTGAACAGTACAGTATGGTTCTCCTCCCACAGGAAGGTCCTGAACAGACAGTATGGTTCTCCCTACCACAGGAAGGTCCTGAACAGACAGTATGGTTCTCCTACCACAGGAAGGTCCTGAACAGACAGTATGGTTCTCCTACCAAGGAAGGTCCTGAACAGACAGTATGGTTCTCCTTCCACAGGAAGGTTAAAGGTCCTGAACAGACAGTATGGTTCTCCTACCACAGGAAGGTTAAAGGTCCTGAACAGACAGTATGGTTCTCCTACCACAGGAAGGTCCTGAACAGACAGTATGGTTCTCCTACCACAGGAAAGGTCCTGAACAGACAGTATGGTTCTCCTCCCACAGGAAGGTTAAAGGTCCTGAACAGACAGTATGGTTCTCCTACCACAGGAAGGTCCTGAACAGACAGTGGTTCTCCTCCCACAGGAAGGTTAAAGGTCCTGAACAGACAGTATGGTTCTCCTACCACAGGAAGGTCCTGAACAGACAGTATGGTTCTCCTACCACAGGAAGGTCCTGAACAGACAGTATGGTTCTCCTACCACAGGAAGGTCCTGAACAGACAGTATGGTTCTCCTCCCACAGGAAGGTCCTGAACAGACAGTATGGTTCTCCCCACCACAGGAAGGTTAAAGGTCATGAACAGACAGTATGGTTCTCCTACCACAGGAAGGTTAAAGGTCCCGAACAGACAGTATGGTTCTCCTACCACAGAAGGTTAAAGGTCCTGAACAGACAGTATGGTTCTCCTACCACAGGAAGGTTAAAGGTCCTGAACAGACAGTATGGTTCTCCTACCAGGAGGGTTAAAGGTCCTGAACAGACAGTATGGTTCTCCTACCACAGGAAGGTTAAAGGTCCTGAACAGACAGTATGGTTCTCCTACCACAGGAAGGTCCTGAACAGACAGTATGGTTCTCCTACCACAGGAAGGTCATGAACAGACAGTATGGTTCTCCTACCACAGGAAGGTTAAAGGTCCTGAACAGACAGTATGGTTCTCCTACCACAGGAAGGTTAAAGGTCCTGAACAGACAGTATGGTTCTCCTCCCACAGGAAGGTCCTGAACAGACAGTATGGTTCTCCCTACCACAGGAAGGTTAAAGGTCCTGAACAGACAGTATGGTTCTCCCTACCACAGGAAGGTCCGGAACAGACAGTATGGTTCTCCTACCACAGGAAGGTTAAAGGTCCTGAACAGACAGTATGGTTCTCCTACCACAGGAAGGTCCTGAACAGACAGTATGGTTCTCCTACCACAGGAAGGTCCTGAACAGACAGTATGGTTCTCCTACCACAGGAAGGTCCTGAACAGACAGTATGGTTCTCCTACCACAGGAAGGTTAAAGGTCCTGAACAGACAATGGTTCTCCTACCACAGGAAGGTCCTGAACAGACAGTATGGTTCTCCTACACAGGAAGGTCCTGAACAGACAGTATGGTTCTCCTACCACAGGAAGGTCCTGAACAGACAGTATGGTTCTCCTACCACAGGAAGGTTAAAGGTCCTGAACAGACAGTATGGTTCTCCTACCACAGGAAGGTTAAAGGTCCTGAACAGACAGTATGGTTTCTCCTACCACAGGAAGGTCCTGAACAGACAGTATGGTTCTCCTCCCACAGGAAGGTTAAAGGTCCTGAACAGACAGTATGGTTCTCCTACCACAGGAAGGTCCTGAACAGACAGTATGGTTCTCCTCCCACAGGAAGGTTAAAGGTCCTGAACAGACAGTATGGTTCTCCTACCACAGGAAGGTCCTGAACAGACAGTATGGTTCTCCTACCACAGGAAGGTCCTGAACAGACAGTATGGTTCTCCTCCCACAGGAAGGTTAAAGGTCCTGAACAGACAGTATGGTTCTCCTCCCACAGGAAGGTTAAAGGTCCTGAACAGACAGTATGGTTCTCCTCCCACAGGAAGGTTAAAGGTCCTGAACAGACAGTATGGTTCTCCTACCACAGGAAGGTTAAAGGTCCTGAACAGACAGTATGGTTCTCCCTACCACAGGAAGGTTAAAGGTCCTGAACAGACAGTATGGTTCTCCTACCACAGGAAGGTTAAAGGTCCTGAACAGACAGTATGGTTCTCCTCCCACAGGAAGGTTAAAGGTCCTGAACAGACAGTATGGTTCTCCTCCCACAGGAAGGTCCTGAACAGACAGTATGGTTCTCCTACCACAGGAAGGTTAAAGGCCCTGGAACAGACAGTATGGTTCTCCTCCCACAGGAAGGTCCTGAACAGACAGTATGGTTCTCCTCCCACAGGAAGGTCCTGAACAGACAGTATGGTTCTCCTACCACAGGAAGGTCCTGAACAGACAGTATGGTTCTCCTACCACAGGAAGGTCCTGAACAGACAGTATGGTTCTCCTACCACAGGAAGGTTAAAGGTCCTGAACAGACAGTATGGTTCTCCTCCCACAGGAAGGTTAAAGGTCCTGAACAGACAGTATGGTTCTCCTACCACAGGAAGGTTAAAGGTCCTGAACAGACAGTATGGTTCTCCTACCACAGGAAGGTCCTGAACAGACAGTATGGTTCTCCTACCACAGGAAGGTTAAAGGTCATGAACAGACAGTATGGTTCTCCTACCACAGGAAGGTTAAAGGTCCTGAACAGACAGTATGGTTCTCCTACCACAGGAAGGTCCTGAACAGACAGTATGGTTCTCCCTACCACAGGAAGGTCCTGAACAGACAGTATGGTTCTCCTACCACAGGAAGGTTAAAGGTCCTGAACAGACAGTATGGTTCTCTCTCCCACAGGAAGGTCCTGAACAGACAGTATGGTTCTCCTCCCACAGGAAGGTTAAAGGTCCTGAACAGACAGTATGGTTCTCCCTCCCACAGGAAGGTTAAAGGTCCTGGAACAGACAGTATGGTTCTCCTACCACAGGAAGGTTAAAGGTCCTGAACAGACAGTATGGTTCTCCTCCCACAGGAAGGTTAAAGGTCCTGAACAGGCAATGGTTCTCCTACCACAGGAAGGTTAAGTCTGAACAGACAGTATGGTTCTCCTACAGGAAGGTCCTGAACAGACAGTATGGTTCTCCTACCACAGGAAGGTTAAGGGTCCTGAACAGACAGTATGGTTCTCCTACCACAGGAAGGTCCTGAACAGACAGTATGGTTCTCCTACCACAGGAAGGTTAAAGGTCATGAACAGACAGTATGGTTCTCCTACCACAGGAAGGTTAAAGGTCCTGAACAGACAGTATGGTTCTCCTACCACAGGAAGGTCCTGAACAGACAGTATGGTTCTCCTACCACAGGAAGGTCCTGAACAGACAGTATGGTTCTCCTACCACAGGAAGGTTAAAGGTCCTGAACAGACAGTATGGTTCTCCTCCCACAGGAAGGTTAAAGGTCATGAACAGACAGTATGGTTCTCCTACCACAGGAAGGTCCTGAACAGACAGTATGGTTCTCCTACCACAGGAAGGTCCTGAACAGACAGTATGGTTCTCTACCACAGGAAGGTTAAAGGTCCTGAACAGACAGTATGGTTCTCCTCCCACAGGAAGGTTAAAGGTCATGAACAGACAGTATGGTTCTCCTCCACAGGAAGGTTAAAGGTCATGAACAGACAGTATGGTTCTCCTACCACAGGAAGGTTAAAGGTCCTGAACAGACAGTATGGTTCTCCTACCACAGGAAGGTTAAAGGTCCTGAACAGACAGTATGGTTCTCCTACCGAAGGAAGGTCCTGAACAGACAGTATGGTTCTCCTCCACAGGAAGGTCCTGAACAGACAGTATGGTTCTCCTACCACAGGAAGGTTAAAGGTCCTGAACAGACAGTATGGTTCTCCTACCACAGGAAGGTCCTGAACAGAACAGTATGGTTCTCCTACCACAGGGAAGGTCCTGAACAGACAGTATGGTTCTCCTACCACAGGAAGGTTAAAGGTCCTGAACAGACAGTATGGTTCTCCTACAACAGGAAGGTTAAAGGTCCTGAACAGACAGTATGGTTCTCCTACCACAGGAAGGTTAAAGGTCCTGAACAGACAGTATGGTTCTCCTACCACAGGAAGGTTAAAGGTCCTGAACAGACAGTATGGTTCTCCTACCACAGGAAGGTTAAAGGTCCTGAACAGACAGTATGGTTCTCCTACCACAGGAAGGTTAAAGGTCCTGAACAGACAGTATGGTTCTCCTCCCACAGGAAGGTTAAAGGTCATGAACAGACAGTATGGTTCTCCTAACACAGGAAGGTCTGAACAGACAGTATGGTTCTCCTACCACAGGAAGGTTAAAGGTCCTGAACAGTCAGATATGGTTCTCCTATCACAGGAAGGTTAAAGGTCCTGAACAGTCAGTATGGTTCTCCTACCACAGGAAGGTTAAAGGTCACAGAACAGTCAGTATGGTTCTCTACCACAGGAAGGTTAAAGGTCATGAACAGACAG
>NW_025535580.1:0-91464 GCF_020615455.1 Coregonus clupeaformis
CGCACAATATAAAGGACTGGGATCAGTGGAGGAGCTAGCCATCGTTCACACATACAATGCCTTAGCTAGCTAGTAACCACATGTTGAACTGAACTGGGATCAGTGGAGGAGCCTGGCCATCGTTCAGACATACAATACCTTAGCTAGCTAGTAACCACATGTTGAACTGAACTGGGATCAGTGGAGGAGCCTAGCCATCGTTCACACATACAATGCCTTAGCTACTAGTAACCCACATGTTGAACTGAACTGGGATCAGTGGAGGGCCTAGCCATCGTTCACACATACAATAACCTTAGCTAGCTAGTAACCACATGTTGAACTGAACTGGGATCAGTGGAGGAGGCCTAGCCATCGTTCACACATACAATACCTTAGCTAGCTAGTAACCACATGTTGAACTGAACTGGGATCAGTGGAGGAGCCTAGCCACGTTCACACATACAATACCTTAGCTAGCTAGTAACCACATGTTGAACTGAACTGGGATCAGTGGAGGAGCCTAGCCATCGTTCACATACAATACCTTAGCTAGCTAGTAATACATGTTGAACTGAACTGGGATCAGTGGAGGAGCCCTAGCCATCGTTCACACATACAATACCTTAGCTAGCTTAGTAACCACATGTTGAACTGAACTGGGATCAGTGGAGGAGCCTAGCCATCGTTCACACATACAATACCTTAGCTAGCTAGTAACCCATGTTGAACTGAACTGGGATCAGTGGAGGAGCCTAGCCATCGTTCCACATACAATACCTTAGCTAAGCTAGTAACCACATGTTGAACTGAACTGGGATCAGTGGAGGAGCTAGCCATCGTTCACACATACAATACCTTAGCTAGCTAGTAACCACATGTTGAATTCACAATGTTAATATCATCCTAAAAAGTACAATTACAATTGCATCTTAACAATACCATCCACTTATGAGTAAACTCTAAATATAGAACATTATTCATGAACAAAACACTGTGTGTCATGACTTTGTGCTTAAATGAATCTAACTTTTCTGAAGACGACAGAAAAGCCGTGCCTACCTCTCATAGTGCATCAAAATGATTTCAGCAGGAGCACGCAGTGCAAAACGTTAAGTACACACTCCTCTATTCCCAGGATGCTGGCATGCATAATAACACATCAACATGCTATATTCATATATGAACATGGTGAAATTCACAAAGTACTTTAACAACTGTTACATAGGCCCCTTAGTTCCAGTGAAGGGAAATCTTAACGCTACAGTATACAATAACATTCTGGTTGAATTACAATAAAATGTTGGTTTAATTATTTGAATTCCAGTTCATTCAGTTTTTTTGTCAATGCACAGATTCTCTAGAGATGAATCCGATCCAGCCCGAACTGGGCGATGTAGTAGGGAGTTGTAGTTTCCAACAGGCCAATATTCTACATAGTTTAGCGCAGAAAACTTTAACTACAATGCCCATAATCCATTGCACGCCTACTTGTCAGAGACGAGAGAAGCGAGAATGTGTGACCGAGAGGGATAGACAGCAGTTGCTTCGCAAGGTATCTTAACCTGAAAATAGATGATCTACAGTGCATTAGGAAAGTATTCAGACCCCTTCCCTTTTTCCACATTTTGTTACAGTCTTATTCTAAAATGGAATAAATAAATAAAAATCCTCATCAATCTACACACAATACCCCATAATGGCAAAGTGAAAACAGGTTTGTAGAAATGTTTGCCCATTTATTAAATATATAAAACAGAAATAGCTTATTTACATAAGTATTCAGACCTTTTGCTTTGAAACTCTAAGTGCAGTCAGGTGCATCCTGTTTCCAGTGATCATCCTTGATGTTTCTACAACTTGATTAAATGACTATGGCCTTATTTACTTTGAAGAACTACTAAAATAGTGATTTTGCCGACAGGCAGCAGCTCTACAGAGATGAGATGATGAGTTGGAATGAAATAATAAAGTCATCAAATCAAACAAATGTAATATACACAACAACTGAAATATTTTATTAAATTAAAGTAGTATGGATAAATTATGGTTAATAAGTGATAAGCAGTAATGACCCTGGGACTGAACACCTCCCTCTACAACTGTCACGGTTTCGGCCGAGGCTGCTCCTCCTCCAGTTTACCTCCCGTGTTTGGAGAGCGTTCATGGAGCGGTTGGGGGTCTCGGTTAGCCTTACCTCAGGGTACCACCCGGAGAGTAACGGGCAGGTAGAACATGTCAACCAGGATGTGGGTAGGTTTCTGAGGTCGTATTGCCAGGGCCGGCCGGAGGAGTGGGCTCGGTACATTCCCTGGGCCGAGATGGCCCAGAACTCTCTCCGCCACTCCTCTACCAACCTAACCCCCTTCCAATGTGTGTTAGGTTACCAGCCGGTTCTGGCACCTTGGCAGCAGAGCCAGATCGAGGCCCCTGCGGTGGATGATTGGATGAGGCGTGAAGAGACGTGGAACGCTGCCCACGTCCACCTGCAGCGGGCCGTCCTTCGTCACAAGGCGAGCGCCGATCTCCACCGCAGTGAGGGCCGTACGCACCCGGAGATCGAGTCTGGCTCTACCAGAAACCTCCCTCCGCCTGCCCTGCCGGAAGCTGGGTCGGCGGTTTGTGGGCCCTTTAAAGTCCTGAGAAGATTGAGCGAGGTGTGTTATAGGTTACATCTACCTGTTGAGTATAAGAATATTAACCCCTCGTTCCATTGTGTCTCTTCTCAGGCCGGTGGTAGCTGGTCCACTCCAGGACAATGAGAGTTAGGGAGACTCCTCCGCCCCCACTGGACATCGAAGGGGCTCCGGCGTACACGTTCGGTCCATCTTGGACTCAAGACGCCGGATGGGGGTCTCCAGTATCTCGTGGAGTGGGAGGGGTACTGCCCGGGGGAGCGGTGCTGGGTGCCGCGGAGGACATCCTAGACCCATCTCTCCTGTCGTTCCACGACCATCCCGCGCGCCCTGCTTCGCGTCCTCCTGGTCGTCCCCGAGGCCGGGGGTCGGCGCACGTCTTGGCGTCAAGGGGGGTACTGTCACGGTTTCGGCCGAGGCTGCTCCTCCTCCTGGTTCGGGCAGGCTTTGGCGGTCGTTATCCCCCGGAGTACTAGCTGCCACCGATCTATGTTTCATGTTCGTTTGGTTTTGTCTTGATGTTGTACACCTGTGTCTTGTTAGTCCTCGTTAGTGTCCTATTTAGTTCTCGTTGTGTGTGTTTGTCTTTGTGTGTGATTGCTCTTCTGTTTTGTGTTGGAGCTACGTACTTCCCTCCAGTGTTTTGGAGAGGTTTTTCGCACATGTTAGTGCGCCGTTTGTTTGACGCCTGTGTGCGCCAGGTATTTTACGCCTTCGGGCTTATTGTGCTTATTTTCTACGTTAATATTGCACTAAAGTCTTTTGGACTGAGCTTCTGCGTCCTGCGCTTGATTCATGCACCACACCCACCTTCAGCACCCCTTGACAACAACTGGATCCTGGACTTCCTGACGGGCTGCCCCCAGGTGGTGAAGGTAGGCAACAACACATCCGCCAAGCTGATCCTCAACACGGGGTGCGTGCTCAGTCCCCTCCTGTACTCCCTGTTCACACACGACTACATGGCCAGGCATGACTCCAACACCATCATTAAGTTTGCAGACGACAACAGTGGTAGGCCTGATCACCGACAACGATGAGACAGTCTACATGTAGGAGGTCAGAGACCTGGCAGTGTGGTGCCAGGAGAACAACCTCTCCCTCAATGTCAGCAAGACAAAGGAGCTGATTGTGGACTACAGGAAGCGAGGGCCAGTCACACCCCATTCCCTAACGGGGCTGTGGTGGGGGGGTCAGAGCTTCAAGTTCCTCGGTGTCCACATCACTAAGGACCTATCATGGTCCAAACACACCAACACCCAACACAGTCGTGATGAATGCACAACAACGCCTCTTCCCCCTCAGGAGGCTGAAAAGATTTGGCATGGGCCCTCAGATCCTCAAAAAGTTCTACAACTGCACCATTGAGAGCATCTTGACTGGCTGCATCACTGGCTGGTATGACAACTGCAGCTAGATCACATGGAGATACAGAAGGTAGTGCAGACAGCCCAGTACATCACTGGAGCTCCCTGCCATCCAGGACCTCTATATCAGAGCTCCCTGCCATCCAGGACCTCTATACCAGAGCTCCCTGCCATCCAGGACCTCTATACCAGAGCTCCCTGCCTCTTCCAGGACCTATATCCAGAGCTCCCTGCCATCCAGGACCTCTATACCAGAGCTCCCTGCCATCCAGGACCTCTATACCAGAGCTCCCTGCCATCCAGGACCTCTATACTAGAGCTCCCTGCCATCCAGGACCTCTATATCAGAGCTCCCTGCCATCCAGGACCTCTATACCAGAGCTCCCTGCCATCCAGGACCTCTATATCAGAGCTCCCTGCCATCCAGGACCTCTATACCAGAGCTCCCTGCCATCCAGGACCTCTATACCAGAGCTCCCTGCCATCCAGGACCTCTATACCAGAGCTCCCTGCCATCCAGGACCTCTATACCAGAGCTCCTGCCATCCAGGACCTCTATATTAGAGCTCGCTGCCATCCAGGACCTCTATACCCAGAGCTCCCTGCCATCCAGGACCTCTATATCAGAGCTCCCTGCCATCCAGGACCTCTATATCAGAGCTCCCTGCCATCCAGGACCTCTATACCAGAGCTCCCTGCCATCCAGGACCTCTATATCAGAGCTCCCTGCCATCCAGGACCTCTATACCAGAGCTCCCTGCCATCCAGGACCTCTATACCAGAGCTCCCTGCCATCCAGGACCTCTATATCAGAGCTCTCTGCCATCCAGGACCTCTATATCAGAGCTCCCTGCCATCCAGGACCTCTATACCAGGCCGTGTCAGATGAATAAATTTGCAAACATTTCTAAAAACCTGTTTTCGCTTCATCATTATGGGGTATTGTGTGTAGATTGATGAGGAAACATTTTTATTTAATCCATTTTAGAATAAGGCTGTAAAGTAACAAAACTTGGAAAAAGTCAAGGGGTCTGAAAACTTTCAGAAAGCACCGCATATATTGCCGAAATTACCTCAACTACCTGGTACTCCTGCACATTGACTCAGTACTGGTACTCCTGCACATTGACTCAGTAATGGTACTCCTGCACTTTGACTCAGTACTGGTACTCCTTGTATATAGCCTCATTACTACCTGGTACCCCTGCACATTGACTCAGTACTGGTACTCCTTGTAAATAGCCTCAGTACTACCTGGTACCCCTGCACTGTCACGAATTCCGCCGAGACTGCTCCTCCTCCTTGTTCGGGCAGGCTTCGGCATTCGTCGTCCCCGGAGTACTAGCTGCTACCGTTTGATGTTATCTATGTTTGTTTGGTTTTGTCTGATTAGTGCACCTGTTCCATATCACGTATTGATTATGTCCCCTATAAGTTTCCTTTGGTTTTGTTTGTAGTTGTGTGTTGTTGTCCTCCTGTCCGTTGGTGATGTGTATTTGCTCGTGTATTTAGTGTATTGACGCACTGTATGCGTAATCACTTGTATTTTGTGTATTGACGCACAGTTTGCGTAATCGCTCGCCTCCGTTGTGTTGAGGCCCGTTATTTTCGTATTGTCGTGTTTTGTCGTCTGTTGGACTAAGCTTCTGTGTCCTGCGCCTGACTCCAACACCACATCCACATCAGCTCGTGACATGCACATTGACTCAGTACTGGTACTCCTTGTAAATAGCCTCATTACTACCTGGTACCCCTGCTAATTTACTTAGTACTGGTACCCCTGCATATTGACTCGGTACTGGTACTCCTGCACATTTACTCAGTACTGGTACCCCTGCACATGGACTCAGTACTGGTACTCCTGCACATTGACTCAGTACTGGTACTCCAGCACATTGACTCAGTACTGGTACTCCAGCACATTGACTCAGTACTGGTACTCCTGCACACTAACTAGAAGCACAAGCATTTGGTGTATATGTATATATACATATGCTGTATATTGTGTTGTATTATACAGGGCACATTTGAAAAAGAGACATAGGTCTCAATATGTCTTCCCTGTTCAAATAAAGGTTAAATAAAAATACTACCATACCCCCGTTCAAAGGCACTTCAATATTTTGTCTTGCCCATTCACCCTCTGAATGGACACATACACAATCCATGTCTCAATTGTCTCAAGGCTTAAAAATCCTTCTTTAATCTGTCTCCTCCCCTTCATCTACACTGATTGAAGTGGATTTAACAAATCAAATCAAATCAAATGTTATTGGCCACATGCGCCGAATACAACAGGTGCAGACATTACAGTGAAATGCTTACTTTCAGCCCTTAACCAACAGTGCATTTATTTTTAATAAAAAAGTAAAATAAAACAACAACAAAAAAGTATTGAGAAAAAAAGAGCAAAAGTCAAATTAAATAACAGTAGGGAGGCTATATAAATACAGGGGGGTACCGGTGCAGAGTCAATGTGCGTGGGGCACCCGGCTAGTTGAGTTGAAGTAATATGTACATGTGGGTAGAGTTAGAGTGACTATGCATAAATAATTAACAGAGTAGCAGCAGCGTAAAAAAATGGGGTGGGGGGGGGCAGTGCAAATAGTCCGGGTAGCCATGATTAGCTGTTCAGAGTCTTACGGCTTGGGGTAGAAGCTGTTGAGAAGCCTTTTGGACCTAGACTTGGCCTCCGGTACGCTTGCCGTGCGGTAGCAGAGAGAACAGTCTATGACTAGGGTGGCTGGGGTCTTTGACATTAATAAGGGATTATAGCTTTCACCTGGATTCACCTTGTCAGTCTTTCATGGAAATAGCATGTGTTCTTAATGTGTTGTACACTCAGTGTATATACTGTATTCTAGTCAAGGCTCATTCTATTTAACTACTGCTGTATACTGTCAATACACACCATCATATCCATACTGTATATACTTATATTCCGGATTCTGACATTGCTCGTTCTGATATTTCTTATTTCCTTAATTTTTTGGATTTGTGCGTGTTGTATTGTTAGGTATTACTGCACTGTTGGAGCTAGAAACATAAGCATTTCGCTGAACCTGCAAAAAATGTGTACGCGACTAATACAATTTGATTTACATTGTGTTACATTGTACTGGGGCTGTGCTAAGCAACATGTAGGAACAAACACTTTAAAAGTGTCCCGAAAAATGTGGCGTACCTGTGTTATGCATACCATTCAGTGTATCTATCTGATTGGAACTGTTCTTCCTTACTATAAAGACAACTATAACGACTAACCCTATAAAGACAACTATAACGACTAACCTATAAAGACAACTATCATGACCTAACCCTATAAAGACAACTATAACGACTAACCCTATAAAGACAACTATAACGACCCTACCCTATAAAGACAACTATATACCTAACCCTATAAAGACACACTATCGACCTAACCTATAAAGACAACTATATAACCCTAACCCTATAAAGACAACTATATTGACCCTAACCCTATAAAGACAACTATAACGACCCTAACCCTATAAAGACAACTTATACGACCCTAACCCTATAAAGACAACTATATGACCCTAACCCTATAAAGACAACTATACGTGACCCCTAACCCTAAAAAGACAACTATATGACCCTAACCCTATAAAGACAACTATAACGACCTAACATAAAGACAACTATACGACCCTAACCCTATAAAGACAACTATAACGACCCTAACCCTATAAAGACAACTATGTGACCCTAGCCTATAAGAACGACCCTAACCCTAAAGACAACTATCCGACCCTAACCAAATACTGAGCCTAACCTATAAAGACTACATAACGGCCAAAACTATAGCGACCCACTGGCCCTATCAGCTCCTCCCTAGCCGTAGGGCAGCTGCACCTACTGGCCTATAAGACACGGCTATACGACCCTAGCCTATAGGCAGCATATAGATTCTACCTAAAACGGCTTCTGCTGACCTAGCCTAAAGAGGAACTCTATAGACGACCTAGCCCTATAACAACTCTCCCATGCTTCCTGCGACCTATGAAACGACTTGACCCTAGCCTAACTAAGTAGACAACTATGCTTGACCCTAGCCTATAGAGACAACTTACCCTAATACATAGAAGCTAGCTATGTAACACTATTCAGAACCTGCACCTATAAGACAATACTGGACCCTATCTCCTCGAAAACCAAGCTATGTGGCCCTAAACCATAAAGACACTATACTTTGACCTGGCCTATAAAGACAACTTCTAAGCCCTAACCTAGCCTTTGCTCGCCTAGAAGACTATAACGCCCTAACCTATAAGATAACCATATGAGAACTTCTCATACCCTAACCTAAAGAAAGAGATGCACAAAGAACTATCCCGCCTATAACTAACTAAAAAACCAATATGCACCCTGACCCTTTGTAATTACTTTTACCTGTACCCTGTAAGACAGCTATAACGGCCCTAACCCGCTAAAAAGACAACTATAGCGACCTAACCCTATAAAGACAACTATAACGACCTAACCTATAAAGACAACTATAACGACCCTAACCCTAAAAAGACAACTATAACGACCCTATCCTATAAAGACAACTATAATGACCCTAACCCTATAAAGACAACTATAATGACCTAACCCTATAAAGACAACTATAGACCCTAACCCTATAAAGACAACTATATTGACCTAACCCTATAAAGACAACTATACGACCCTAACCTATAAAAGACAACTATAAATGACCCTAACCTATAAAAGACAACTATAACGACCCCCAACCCTATAAAGAGACAACTATATGACCCTAACCTTAAAAAGACAACTATACACGACCCTAACCCTATAAAGACAACTATAACGACCTAACCCTATAAAGACAACTATACGACCTAACCTATAAAGACAACTATAACGACCCTAACCCTATAAGAACAACTATAACGACCCTAACCTATAAAGACAACTATACGATAACCACCTATAAAGACAACTATAGCGACTTAACCCTATAAAGACAACTATAACGACCTAACCTATAAAGACAACTATACGACAACTAACCCTAAAAAGACAACTAACCTAACCCTATAAAAACATATACGACCCTAACCCTATAAAGACAACTATAACGACCCTAACCTATAAAGACAACTACTAAGCACCTAACCTAAAAAGACAACACTATATTGACCCTAACCCATAAAAAGACAACTATAACCCACCCTAAAGATAACCTAAAGACAACTATAACACTAACCTAACCTATAAAGACAACTATAACGACCTAACCTAAAAGACAACTATAACGACCCTAACCTAAAGACAACTATAACGAATCCTAACCCTATAAAAGACAACTATAACGACCCTAACCCTATAAAGACAACTATACGACCTACCTATAAAGACAACAGACCTAACCCTATAAAGACAACTATAACGACCTAACCTATAAAGACAACTATAAGACCCTAACCCTATAAAGACAACTATAACGACCCTAACCCTAAAAAGACAACTATAACGCACCTAACCCTAAAAAGACAACTATACGACCTAACCTATAAAGACAACTATAACGCATTTAACCCATAAAGACAACTATAACGACCTACCCTAAAAGACAACTATAACTGACCCTAACCTATAAAAAGACAACTATCTTGTTACCTAACCTATAAAAAGACAACTATACATGACCCTAACCCTATAAAGACAACTATAGGACCTAACCCTATAAAGACAACTATACCTAACCCTATAAAGACTAACTATAGCTATGCGACCTAACCTAAAAAGACAACTATAACGACCCTACCCTATAAAGACAACTATATAGACCCTAACCCTATAAAGACAACTATAACGACCCTAACCCTATAAAAGACAACTATAACGACCCTAACCCTATAAAGACAACACTAACCCTATAAAGACAACTAAACGACCTAACCTATAAAGACAACTATACGACCCTAACCCTATAAAGACAACTATACAACCTAACCTATAAAGACAACTATAACGACCTAACCTAAAAAGAACTAACTATAACGACCTAACCTAAAGAGACAACTTATACGACCCTAACCCTATAAAGACAACTATACACGACCCATAACCTATAAAGACAACTATAACGACCTAGCCCTAACCCTATAAAGACAACTATAACGACCCTAACCCTATAAAGACATACTATGACCCTAACCCTATAAAAGACAACTATAATGACCCTACCCTAAAAGACAACTATAACGACCTAACCTAAAAAGACAACTATACTATAACCCTAACCCTATAAAGACAACTATAGACGCCTAACCCTAACCTAAAAGACAACTATAGCTCCTAACCCTAAAAAGACAACTATAACGACCTAACCCTATAAAGACAACTATCGACCCTAACCCTATAAAGACAACTATAACGACCCTAACCCTATAAAGACAACTATAACTGACCCTAACCCTAAAAAGACAACTATAACGACCTAACCCTAAAAAGACAACTATAACGACCCTAACCTATAAAGACAACTATATGACCTAACCTATAAAGACAACTATAAGACTAACCCTACCCTATAAAGACAACTATAACGCCCCTAACCCTATAAAGACAACTATAGCGACCCTAACCCTATAAAGACAACTATAACGACCCTAACCCTAAAAAAGACAACTATAACGACCCTAACCTAAAAAAGACAACTATACGACCTAACCTATAAAGACAACTTATGTGACCCTAACCTAAAAAGACAACTATAAGACCTACCTATAAAGACAACTATAACGACCTAACCCTATAAAGACAACTATAACGACCCTAACCCTATAAAGACAACTATAAGCCCTAACCCTAACCCTATAAAGACAACTATATAATTCTAACCCTATAAAGACAACTATATGACCTACCCTATAAAGACAACTATACGACCTAACCCTATAAAGACAACTATACGACCCTAACCCTATAAAGAAGACAGCTATAACGACCCTAACCCTATAAAGACAACTATAACGACCTTAACCCTATAAAAGACAACTATAACGACCCTAACCTATAAAGACAACTATACGACCTTAACCTAAAAAGACAACTATAACGACCCTAACCCTATAAAGACAACTATAACGACCCTAACCCTATAAAGACAACTATAACGACCCTAACCCTATAAAGACAACTATAACGACCCTAACCCTAACCCTAAAAAGACAACTATAACGACCCTAACCCTATAAAGACAACTATAACGACCTAACCACCTAAAAAGAACAACTATAACGCATCTCTAACCCTATAAAGACAACTATAACGACCCTAACCCTATAAAGACAACTATAACGATCCTAACCCTATAAAGACAACTATAACGACCCTAACCCTATAAAGACAACTATAACGACCTAACCCTATAAAGACAACTATAGACCCTAACCCTATAAAGACAACTATATACGGCCCTAACCCTATAAAGACAACTATATGACCTAACCCTATAAAGACAACTATATGACCTAACCCTATAAAGACAACTATAACGACCCTAACCCTATAAAGACAACTATAACGACCTAACCCCTAACCCTATAAAGACAACTATAACGACCTAACCCTATAAAGACAACTATAACGACCCTAACCCTATAAAGACAACTATAACTGACCCTAACCCTAACCCTATAAAGACAACTATACGACCCTAACCCTATAGAGACAACTATAACGACCCTAACCCTATAAAGACAACTATAACCTGACCCTAACCCTATAAAGACAACTATAACGACCCTAACCCTATAAAGACAACTATACGACCTAACCCTAAAAAAGACAACTATAACGACCCTAACCCTATAAAGACAACTATAACGACCCTAACCCTAAAAAGACAACTATAACGACCCTAACCCTAAAAAGACAACTATAACGACCCTAACCCTAAAAAGACAACTATAACGACCCTAACCCTAAAAAGACAACTATAACGACCCTAACCCTAAAAAGACAACTATAACGACCCTAACCCTAAAAAGACAACTATAACGACCCTAACCCTATAAAGACAACTATAACGACCCTAACCCTAAAAAGACAACGGACCGAGCACAGAGCTTTCAAAAAGCATCGGTGGTGTGACGTCACACGGGCAAGGAGACGTGGCACCGGGAACACTAGGACCAGCAGCACGCTCTTCACCGGGCAGGACGACTCTCTTCCCCTCAGGACTGGAAGCTCGAGATAATGGCGTCAAATAACGCTCAGGTTGGAAAGTGGGAAGTCGTGAAAAAAAGTAAGAAACCGGGCACCGCCGGGAAAAATCCCGGGGAGAAGAAAGCTGGACGGAAAGCTCTGAGCGAATCCAACACGACGAGGATCGACCAGCTTCGTAAGTTTACATCGCTAACGTTAGCAGCTGCTAGAGAGAATCTGACGTTAGCCACCCCCGCCGACTAGCTACCGATTTACCCACGTTATAGCTTAGTAGCTAAGTACTGCGAATGTAATGCGAGTTTTCAGGTCCAGTTTTGTCTGCGTCGTTGGCTGGCTAACCAAGCGGATGTTCGCTAAGCCACAAGCTAGTTAGTTAGGTAGCTAGCATCAGCAGATGGCTTAGCTAGCTAACGTTAGTTTGCTAATTAGCCAAACTGGTAGTTAGCTAGCTAGTTTGCTAAATTGACTCGGCTAGCCAGCCCACTGGTTTGTCAGGTAGCCTCAAGCCTGGTTGACAGGGACTCCTGCCGGGCTAACTGGCTAGCAGGGTTAGTTAGTTAACTGGCTAGCAGGGTTAGTTAACCATGTTGGCTTTGGCAAAGTCAGCCAATTTGAACAGCGGATGCTACATAGCCTCGTCCTCGCCTGCCTCCGGGCCCCATATAGCCTTGAATGACAGTAGTTAGCCTGCTGCTAGCCACCAACGGCAATCTCATCGATTATCGGTTGTTGTCTATAAAATAGATTTCGCAGACCCATAGTGTAGGTAACGTTACTGTCCTAAGGGAAAACTAGCCAGGCAGCTAACTAACGTTACCACTAGCTTAGTTAGCTAGGAATGTCTCAACTAATGTAACGTCATCACTGAGCGGGTATGACTGTTTGTGATCCTTACTACCCGGGGTCCTTGGGACTTCCTTGCCCCATTGAAGTTTAAATGTTAGGGTTTAGGGTAACCCAATATTATACTAAAGGAGCCTAACGTTACTAATTAGTCCAAGGACCTTACATGTTCTGTTTAAAAGGCGAATTGGCTCTGAAAGCCAAAACAGCCAAATACTCCATCTAAACATGAATCGATTCTCAATAGCGGTAATTTATGGTTCTAGAAACTATAAATCCCTTTACTTTCATATCAAGCGTCTGTCTTCCGTTTACAAACATGTGTCCGGAAACGCAGATGGCTAATTAGCACAAGTATTCCACTCTGTCTTCCATCTGATTAGGTAAACATGGAAATATGGCGTTGTGGGAACCCAAACTCTATAAAGGTGTGTATCAATTGAACCTTTTGTTTTTTGTAAAAATACTTCGAGCTGATATGAAGGATATGGTCCTTATTCTTCCAAAACCCTACCGCAAGCTATGCGTGTTAATGTACAGACTGAGCGGTTCTGCTCTTCTTCTATGGTATATTGGCGATCGCACCACTTTATGTGCATTCCGCCACCTACTGCGCGGGATGGAAACAGGATTCCCAAAAATGGAACAAAATACCCCCAAAAAACGTTTCTGTTAAAAAAATCTAACGGATCTGATCTCTACACAGGCTCAAGGGGAACCTGGGAGGCGGGTCTTCTGGTGCCAGTACCCCTTGCAAGTCTTCAGATGTAAAATCCTTAAGTCCCAAACACGTATTTCTGGCACAATAATGTCAGTTCGTTTGTATTATTATTATATATATATAAATATATATATATATATATATAATTGTTTTATTTAAACTTGTGCTGTACAGTTTATAACTGTGGCAATGAACGCCACAAAATCCAAGTTTTTACCACACAGGGTATCTTTGGACTGGCAGCAAACATTTACTACAGGCTGTGGTGCGTCCACTACCATATCTTCACTAGAATCACTTGTTTTCTCAATTATTTTAATCGCCTCTGCATAGGAGATTCGATTGACCACTCTAACTTTTGCCACCTCAATCTCCTTCACCCTTACAGGGCACTCCAGGAAGTCGGGATTATGATCCCCACCACAATTGCAACACCGTCGTCTTTCTACACACCGTTTTTCAATATACTCTGTCTGTCTGCACACACTTGAAACATGGCCAAATCTCTACAATTCTTACACTGCAATGGTTTGGGAGGAAAGCTCTACAGCGTATCTTACATCACCAAGCTTCACATCGGGTTTGACGCTTAAGCACCAACCACACCAGGAATTCTCTTCAGGTATTCAACCTGAACATCCGTCGTCACCCCTGAGATGACTCCTTTGACGGGTGCTCTTTTCCAAAGTTCAAAACACAGCTTCTGTTGTTCTGATTTCTTTTGAAGCTCACTGCAATCTTCCTCTGTTCTTCAGAAATACAATGAATCAAAATAAGACTCCTGGTCACTCTGATAGACTCCACTTGCATACTTCACC
The DNA here is from genome assembly GCF_020615455.1 of Coregonus clupeaformis. Classification (NCBI taxonomy): domain Eukaryota; kingdom Metazoa; phylum Chordata; class Actinopteri; order Salmoniformes; family Salmonidae; genus Coregonus; species Coregonus clupeaformis. The sequence continues at coordinate 14,576 of NW_025535580.1, forward strand.
ATTTTCTACACCTCAAACTTGTTTCCCACATATGCGTCCTTACTCAACAAATGCATCCCAACAAGAAGCGATTCATTATCGTTCATAGACGTATGCTCCACTCTAATTTGAGGCAGTTTCCTGTTTGTTCCAGTTGTTGACACTACTGTTGTCCATTCACAACATTCGTCTTCACCAACTTTGCTTGACGCACTGCTTGATTCCCAAAATGCTTGGTTTTACCAAAATCCTGGCTGGAGGATTTCAGATTTCCAGTTTATTCCCTCCTGATTCAAATCACATTTTATTTGTCACATGCGCCGAATACAACAGTATTACAAAATTACCGGAATTTTGCAAGCGTAGTCCCTACCCTAACGCCAAGGTAGTGGGTTCGATCCCCGGGACCACCCATACACAAAAAAAATATATATGTATGCACGCATGACTGTAAGTCGCTTTGGATAAAAGCGTCTGCTAAATGGCATATTATTATTTATATTATTATTAAACCTAGCCCTTAATCATGACTCTCAGTTCCATTACTGTAGACCTTACAGTGAAATGCTTACTTACAAGCCCTTAACCAACAAGGTTAGTCAAGGTAATTGAGGTAATATGTACATGTAGGTAGAGTTATTAAAGTGACTATGCATAGATAATAAACAGAGAGTAGCAGCAGCATAAAAGAGGGGGTACCGCACGTCGTGCGGTAGCAGAGAGAACAGTATATGACTGGGGTGGCTGGAGTCTTTGACAATTTTTAGGGCCTTCCTCTGACACCGCCTGGTAGAGGTCCTGTATACAGGAAGCTTGCCCCAGTGATGTACTGGGCCATACGCACCTACCCTCTGTAGTGCCTTGCAGGTCGGAGGCCAAGCAGTTGCCATACCAGGTGGTGATGCAACCAGTCAGGATGCTCTCGATGGTGCAGCTGTATAACTTTTTTTGAGGATCTGAGGACCCATGCCAAATCTTTTCAGTCTCCTGAGGGGGAATAGGCTTTGTCGTGCCCTCTTCACGACTGTCTTGGTGTGTTTGGAACATGATAGTTTGTTGGTGATGTGGACACCAAGGAACTTGAAGCTCTCAACCTGTTCCACTACAGCCCCGTCGATGAGAATGGGGGCGTGCTCAGTCCTCTTTTTTTCTGTAGTCCACAATCGTCTCCTTCCCAGAGTCCTCCAACCGTGATTAAGGAAAAACCAGGGAATTTATCCAAAGGTCCCGAAATGTTGACTGTTTTCTACATTGTATCACTTTAGTTGGTTTTAGAGCTGAGCAATTAGTGCTTTTTGAGGTCTGTTCGATTTATATATTTTTTATAAAGGTTTCGATAATTAAAATAACATTAAATGCACTGCATTATATAGGTTGAATTTTGTAACACAGAATAAAACAATTAATAAATGATGGTAGCGACTGCCCATTGCTGCTCATCACTTATTAATCATCACTTGACTTTACTTTAAGAAAGCATTTGTTTTATTTATTGACTTTATTATTTAATTCCAAGGATTTATCTCATCTGTAGAGCTGCTGCCTGACTAAATCTCTATTTTAGTAGTTCTTTCAAAGTAAATAAGGCAGACTTTGAACTGCTGCGTACAAAACCTCAAGAAGCAACTGCGCTCTATGTATCCCCTCTTGATCACACATTCTTCGTGTCTTATGTGGCAGGTGTAAAAGATACACAGACCGGACAAGTAGCCGCACAATGGATTATGGTCATTGTAGTTAGTTTATCGCAGAAAACGTGTTAATTATGTAGAACATTGGCCTGTTGGAAACTACAACTCCTACATCGCACAGTTCGGGCTGGATCGGATTAATCTCTAGAGAATCTGCAGTGCAATGTGCCATTGAGCTCACCAAAAAAATATGAAAGGAACGGAATTCAAAAAGTTGAACCAATGTCTGTCAATTAGTTGTTTAAAAACGGAAAAATAACTGTCATTTTGGTTAGTCGCTCAGCACTAGTTGGTTTTTACATTGGAAGCAGCCTTTGACACTAGCAGAGCTGGGTGTTGTAAACATATCCATATCGTCATAAATTGACCCATGTTTTGCGATAGCTATAAATTGCGACTAAACTTTTTTTGGGAGGTGCTAGAGCTGAGTGACATGGACAAAAAGTAATATTGTGGTAAATGTAACTGTTTTCCTCTAACAATAATATACAACAAATTTTTTTTTTTTAAATGGACAGTTACTTTACATTAATTTCTTCCAGTGCCAAGTAAGGTTTTCAAGATTTATTAGTTGTATGTACGGGATACGCATGGTATACATCGTCCAACGAAGTGCTTACTTTCTTAAATGTTGAATCATGGTAGTAAGCTACTGTATGTCAGCTGACATATCCAGTGAATGCATGATTGATATGTTGATGTGCAACCTGTCAAAATATGATCCAGAATTATCAGATTTACTTTAGGCTCTTCAGAGTATTTGCCGCCACCTTTGTGCATATAGTTCTATAGGCTATATTGTTCACCACCTGAGGAAGTGGCAACTCACAACACTTAGCTAGATTGCTAACTCTAACCATACTGCTCCAACCATACTACAGCCTGCTCCGGATGTGAAGTGGTGCCATGAACTCAATATTAAGAGGTGAGAAATAAATGATGTACTCACAGAAAGCTGTGACTCTCCTCTCTGTAACTAGAACAACAGTAGAAAACTGTATTTTTCCTGCAATTGCGTTTTGAGCACAGGTCCTATGCTTGTGCTTCTCCGAATGCATCTCTCCCTCCTCCGTGCGCACAGTGGGAGAGGGAGGGAGAGTGGCTGCTCACCCATAGCCAACAGGGACATAGCAGATACTTTCATAGTAGGAATAATGCTGAGGCTATTACTGTTGACCAAATAATGGTTTTAGAACAATCTGCAGGAACGTTGTGTAGCAAAACCACCAAAGAGTACAGAGATACGCAAAGTGCTTCTGTAGGAATGTAATCTACGGTTTATTGTTCCAGCTCGAGGTTGTAGCTATGTGATTTATATGACATGCACTGCTGACACACACACACACAGAGGCTGACACACACACACACACAGAGGCTGACACACACACACACACACAGAGGCTGACACACACACACACAGAGGCTGCAACACACACACACAGAGGCTGACACACACACACACAGAGGCTGACACACACACACACAGAGGCTGACACACACACACACAGAGGCTGACACACACACACACACAGAGGCTGACACACACACACACAGAGGCTGACACACACACACACACAGAGGCTGAACACACACACACACAGAGGCTGACACACACACACAGAGGCTGCCACACACACACACACAGAGGCTGACACACACACACACAGAGGCTGACAGCACACACACACACACACAGAGGCTGACACACACACACACACAGAGGCTGACACACACACACACACACAGAGGCTGACACACACACACACACACAGAGGCTGACACACACACACACAGAGGCTGACACACACACACACAGAGGCTGACCACACACACAGAGGCTGGACACACACACACACACAGAGGCACACACACACACACAGAGGCTGACACACACACACACAGAGGCTGGACACACACACACACACAGAGGCTGACACACACACACACAGAGGCTGACACACACACACAGAGGCTGATACACACACACACAGAGGCTGACACACACACACACAGAGGCTGACACACACACACACAGAGGCTGAACACACACACACACACAGAGGCTGACACACACACACACAGAGGCTGCACACACACACACACACAGAGGCTGACACACACACAGCACACACACAGAGGCTGACACACACACACACACACAGAGGCTGACACACACACACACACACAGAGGCTGACACACACACACACACAGAGGCTGACACACACACACACACACAGAGGCTGACACACACACACACACACAGAGGCTGACACACACACACACACACAGAGGCTGACACACACACACAGAGGCTGACACACACACACAGAGGCTGACACACACACACAGAGGCTGACACACACACACAGAGGCTGACACACACAGCACACAGAGGCTGACACACAAACACACAGAGGTCTCGCAGCTAATTGTAAGGGCGGCTAGTTGTAGGGCCGGCTGAGAAGTTGTTAGTTGTAGGGCGGCTAGTTGTAGGGCCGAGCTAGTTGCTAGTTGTAGGGGCGGCTAGTTGCTAGTTGTAGGGCCGGTAAGTTGTGTAGTTGTAGGGCGGCTAGTTGTTAGTTGTAGGCGAAATGGCTAAAATGTTGCTAGTTGTAGGGCCGCTAGTTGCTAGTTGTAGGGGCGGCTAGTTGTAGGGCAGCCACTGAGTTGTTAGTTGTAGGGCGGCTAGTTGTAGAGGCGGCTAGTTGTTAGTTGTAGCGGCGGCTAGTTGTTAGTTGTAGGGCGGCTGGTTGTAGAGGGGCGGCTAGTTGTTAGTTGTGGGCGGCTAGTTGTAGGCGGCTAGTTGTTAGTTGTGAGGGCGGCTAGTTGCTAGTTGTAGCGCTGGCTGTTGTAAGGGCGGCTAGTTGTTAGTTGTAGAGCCGGCTAGTTGCTAGTTGTAGGGCGGCTAGTTGTTAGTTGTAGGGCCCGGCTAGTTGTTAGTTGTAAGGCCGCTAGTTGTTAGTTGTAGGGCGGCTAAGTTGTTAGTTGTAGGGCCGGCTAGTTGTTAGTTGTAGGGGCGGCTAGTTGTAGGGGCGCTAGTTGTTAGTTGTAGGGCGGCAGTTGCTAGTTGTAGGGGCGGCTAGTTGTTAGTTGTGGGCCGGATAGTTGTTAGTTGTAAGGGCGGCTAGTTGTTAGTTGTAGGGCGGCTACTGTTGTTAGTTGCAGGGCCGGCTAGTTGTTAGTTGTAGGGGCGGCTAGTTGTAGGGGGCGGCTAGTTGTTAGTTGCAGGGGCCGGCTAGTTCAGTTGTGGGCGGCTAGTTGTTAGTTGTAGAGACTGGCTAGTTGTTAGTTGTAGGGGCGGCTAGTTGTTAGTTGTAGGGCGGCTAGTTGTTAGTTGTAGGGCGGCTAGTTGCTAGTTGTAGGGGCTAGCTGGTTGTAGGGCCGGCTAGTGCTGGTTGTAGGGCGGCTAGTTGTAGGGCACGACAGTTGTTGGTTGTAGGCGGCTAGTTGTAGGGGCCGGCTAGTTGTTAGTTGTAGGGCAGGCTAGTTGTAGGGCCGGCTAGTTGTTAGTTGTAGGCGCTATTGTTAGTTGTAGGGGCGGCTAGTTGTTAGTTGTAGGGCGGCTAGTTGTTAGCTATGTAGGGGCGGCTAGTTGTTGAGTGATGGCGGCTGTATGTAGGGCGGCTAGTTGTTAGTTGTAAGGCGGCTAGTTGATAGTTGTAGGGCGGCTAGGCTAGTTGTAGTGTAGGGGCGGCTAGTTGCTGAAATTGTAGCATGTTAGCTGCAGTGTAGCTGACTAGTTGTTAGTTGTAAGGCCGGCTGAATTGTTAGTTGTAGGGCGGCTAGTTGTTAGTTGTAAGGCGCTAGTTGTTAGTTGTAGGGGCGCTGAGTGCTAGTTGTAGGCATGGCTAGTTGCTAGTTGTAGGGCGGCTAGTTGTAGGGCCATAGTTGTTAGGTGTAGGGCGGCTAGTTGTTAGTTGTAGGGGGCGGCCAGTTGTAGGGCGCTAGTTGCTAGTTGATAGGGGCGGCTGTTGTACAGGCGCTAGTTGTTAGTTGTAGGGCGGCTAGTTGTTAGTTTAGGGGCGCTGAATTGAGTTGTAGGGGCGCTAGTTGTTAGTTGTAAGTGCATGGGTGTAGGTCAATAGTTATTGTAGGGCGGCTAGTTGCTAGTTGTAAGTGGCCAGTTGTTAGTGCTAGAGGGCGGTTAGTTGTAGGGCCGGATAGCTGAAGCTGGCTAGGCGGCTGTGTAGGGGCTGCTAGTTGTTGGTATGAAAGACTAAGAATGTTAGTTGTAGGGGATGAACTAGTTGTTAGGGGTTTGTAGGGGCGGCTAGTTGTTAGTTGTAGGGGCGGCTACGATTGTTAGTTGTAGGGCTTGTGGGTAGTTGTAGGCTGGCTGAGTTGTTAGTTGTAGGGGTGGTGTTAGTTGTAAAGCACTTGTAGGGCGGCAGTTGCTAGGGCGCGAATGTTAGTTGTAGGGCGGCTAGTTGTAGGGCCGCTAGTTATTAGTTGTGAAGCGCTAGAAGTGTTAGTTGTAGGGGCGGCTAGTTGTTAGGCGTGTAGGGCGACTAGTTGTTAGTTGTAAAGCGCTAGTTGTTAGTAGGGCATTAGTTGTCAGGGTTTAGGGCCGATAGTTGCTAGTTGTAGGGGCGGCTAGTTGTTAGTTGTAGGGCGGCTGGCTAGTTGCTAGTTATGGGGCGGCTAGTTGTTGCGTGTGGGTGAAGTGCTAGTTGTAGGGCAAGCTAGTTGTTAGTTGTAGAGGGCGCTGGTGTAGGGGATAGTTGTTGGTGTAAGGCGGCTAGTTGTTAGTTGTAGGCGTTTGGTGTGGCGTAGTTGCTAGTTGTAGGGCGAGCTGTTGTAGGCCGCTAGTTGTTAGTTGTAAGGGGCGGCTAGTTGTTAGTTGTAAAGGCGGCTGATTGCTAGTTGTGAGCGTAGTTGTAAGGGCAGCTAGTTGTTAGTTGTAGGGGCGCTGTGTTAGTTGTAGGGCGTGACTAGTTGAGGATTAGTTGTAGGGCGGCTAGTTGTTAGTTGTAGGGTAGTAGTTGTAGGGGCTGATTATTGTTAGTAGAGGCGGTGCTAGTTGTAGGGGCGGCTAGTTGCTAGTTAGGGCTAGGTGTTAGTTGTAGGCGGCTAGTTGTTAGTTGTAGAGCGGCTAGTTGTTAGTTGTAGGGGCGGCTAGATTGTTAGTTGTAGGAGGCAAGAAGCTTGCTAGTTGTTAGTGTAGGGGCGGCAGTTATAGTTGTAGGCGGCTAAGTGTTAGTTGTAGCGCTTAGTTGTTAGTTGTAGGCCGCTAGTTGTTGGTTGTAAAGAAGCTGCTAGTTGTTAGGCGGCTAGTGCGCAGTTGTTAGTTGTAGGGCGCTGAATGTTGTATGGGAACAGTGCTATTGCTAGTTGTAGTGGGCGGCGTAGTTGTAGGGGCGGCTAGTTGTTAGTTGTAGAGGCGGCTAGTTGTTAGTTGTAGGCGCTATATTGAAGGTGAAGCGGCTAGTTGTTAGTTGTAGGGGCGTCTAGTTGTAGTGTAGGGGCGGCTAGTTGTTAGTTGTAGGGGCGGGTGTAGGGGCGAGCTAGTTGTTAGTTGTAGGGGCGGAAGTTGTAGGGCCTGGTTAGTTGGTGGCGCTAGTTGTTAGTTGTAGTGGCTGGTTGTAGGGCCCGGCTAGTTGTTAGTTGTAGGGGCGGCTAGTTAGCGGCCGATGAGTGTTAGTTGTAGGGCCGGCTAGTTGCTAGTTGTAGGGGGCGACTTAGTTGTAGGGCGGCTAGTTGTTAGTTGTAGGGCGGCTGGGTGCCAGTTGTGGGTAGCTAGTTGTAGGGCCGACTAGTTGCTAGTTGCAGGGGTGGCAGCTGTTAGTTGTAGGGGCGGCTAGTTGTTGTAGTAGGCGGCTAGTTGTTAGTTGTAGGGGCGGCTGAGTTGTTAGTTGTAGAGGCGGCTAGTTGTTGCGGTAGGGCTGGCTAGTTGTAGGGTAGGCTGCAGTTGTTGGTGCAGAGGCACAAGGCTAGTTGTTAGTTGTAGGGCTGGCTAGTTGTAGGGGCCCGGCTAGTTGTAGGGGCTGGCTAGTTGCTAGTTGCAGGGGCGGCTAGTTGTAGGGCTGGGCTAGTTGTTAGTTGTGAGGGCGGCTAGTTGTTAGTTGTAGGGGCTAGTTGTTAGTTGCAGGCGGCTAGTTGCTAGTTGTAGGGCAGTTGTTAGTTGTGAAGGCCGGCTAGTTGTTAGTTGTAGGGGCGGCTAGTTGCTAGTTGTAGGGCGGCTAGTTGGCTAGTTGTAGGGCTGGCTAGTTTGTAGTTGTAGGGCCGCTAGTTGTTAGTTGTAGGGCGGCTAGTTTTAGAGGCGACTAGTTGCTAGTTGAAGGGGCGCTAGTTGTTAGTTGTAGGGCTTGCGCTAGTTGTAGGGCCGGCTAGTTGTTAGTTGTAGGGACGGCTAGTTGCTAGTTGTAGGGCCGCTAGTTGTTAGTTGTGGGCAGCTAGTTGTTGTTGTAAACGGCTAGTTGTTAGTTGTAGGGCTGGCTGGTTGTAGGGCCGGCTAGTTGTAGTTGGGCGGCTAGTTGTAGGGCGGCTAGTTGTTAGTTGTAGGGGCTGGCTAGTTGTAGGGCCGGCTAGTTGTTAGTTGTGGAGGGCCGGCTAGTTGCTAGTTGTAGGGCCGGCTAGTTGCTAGTTGTAGGGCCGGCTAGTTGCTATTGTAGGGCTAGTTGCTAGTTGTAGGGTGTGAGTTGCAGGGCAGCTGGTTGTTGTTGTAGGGCAGTTGTAGGGGCGGCTAGTTGTTAGGTGTAGGGCGGCTAGTTGTTGAGTTGTAGGGGCGCTAGTTGTAGGGCCGGCTAGTTGTTAGTTGTAGGGCGGCTAGTTGTTAGTTGTAGGGGCGCGCTAGTTGTTATTGTAGGGGCGAAGCAGTTGTTAGTTGTAGGGGCGGCTAGTTGCTAGTTGTAGGGCTGGCTAGTTGTTAGGGCGGCTATTTAGTTGTAGGGGCGGCTAGTTGTAGGGCCGGCTAGTTGTTAGTTGTAGGGGCGGCTAGTTGTTAGGGCCGGCTAGTTGTTAGTTGTAGGGCGAAGCTAAGTTGTAGGGGCGGCTAGTTGTTAGTTGTAGGGGCGGCTAGTTGTTAGTTGTAGGCTGACTAGTTGTTAGTTGTAGGGCGGCTAGTTGTTAGTTGTAGGGGCGGCTAGTTGCAAAGTTAGTTGTAGGGCGGCTGGCCGTTGTAGGGCCGGCTAGTTGTTAGTTGTAGGGCGCTAGTTGTTAGTTGTAGGGCGCTAGTTGCTAGTTGTAGAGGCGGCTAGTTGTAGGGCGGCTAGTTGTTAGTTGTAGGGCTAGTTGTTAGCGAATTGTAGAGGCGGCTAGTTGTTGTTGTAGGGCTAGTTGCTAGTTGTAGGGGCGGCTAGTTGCTAGTTGTAAGGCGCTAGTTGTAGGGCCGCTAGTTGTTAGTTGTAGGGCGAAGCTAGTTGTTAGTTGTAGGGGCTAGTTGCTAGTTGTAGGGCGGCATAGTTGTTAGTTGTAGGGGTAGTTGTAGGGCCCGGCTAGTTGCTAGTTGTAGGGGCGTGCTAGTTGTAGGGCGGCTAGTTGTTCGTTGTAGAGGCGCTAGTTGTTAGTTGTAGGGGCTGGCTTCTTAAGTTGTTGGTGTGAAGTGCTAGTTGTTAGTTGTAGGGGCGACTGATGCTAGAAGGCTGGATTGTTAGTTGTGGAAGCGGCTAGTTGTTGTTGTAAGCCGGCTAGTTGTTAGTTGTAGGGGCGGCTAGTTGTAGGGCCGGCTAGTTGCTAGTTGCTAGTTGTAGGGGCGGCTAGTTGTAGGGCCGGCTAGTTGCTAGTTGTAGGGGCGGCTAGTTGTAGGGCCGGCTAGTTGTTAGTTGTAGGGGCGTCTAGTTGTTAGTTGTAGGGGCGGCTAGTTGTTAGTTGTAGGGGCGGCTAGTTGTAGGGCCGGCTAGTTGTTAGTTGTAGGGCCGGCTAGTTGCTAGTTGTAGGGGCGGCTAGTTGTTAGTTGTAGGGGCGGCTAGTTGTTAGTTGTAGGGGCGGCTAGTTGTAGGGCCGGCTAGTTGTTAGTTGTAGGGGCGGCTAGTTGTAGGGCCGGCTAGTTGTTATTGTAGGCCGGCTAGTTGCTAGTTGTAGGGGCGGCTAGTTGTAGGGGCCGGCTAGTTGTTAGTTGTAGGGCCGGCTAGTTGCTAGTTGTAGGGGTGGCTAGTTGTAGGGCCGGCTAGTTGCTAGTTGTAGGGGTGGCTAGTTGTAGGGCCGGCTAGTTGTTAGTTGTAGGGGCGGCTAGTTGTTAGTTGTAGGGGCGGCTAGTTGTTAGTTGTAGGGGCGGCTAGTTGTTAGTTGTAGGGCTGGCTAGTTGTAGGGCCGGCTAGTTGTTAGTTGTAGGGGCGGCTAGTTGTAGGGGCGGCTAGTTGTAGGGCCGGCTAGTTGCTAGTTGTAGGGGTGGCTAGTTGTAGGGCCGGCTAGTTGTTAGTTGTAGGGGCGGCTAGTTGTTAGTTGTAGAGGCTGTTGTTAGTTGTAGGGGCGGCTAGTTGTTAGTTGTAGGGCTGGCTAGTTGTAGGGCCGGCTAGTTGTTAGTTGTAGGGGCGGCTAGTTGTTAGTTGTAGGGCTGGCTAGTTGTAGGGCCGGCTAGTTGTAGGGGTGGCTAGTTGTAGGGGCGGCTAGTTGTTAGTTGTAGGGCCGGCTAGTTGTTAGTTGTAGGGCCGGCTAGTTGCTAGTTGTAGGGGCGGCTAGTTGCTAGTTGTAGGGGCGGCTAGTTGCTAGTTGTAGGGCCGGCTAGTTGTTAGTTTTAGGGCCGGCTAGTTGTTAGTTGTAGGGCCGCTAGTTGCTAGTTGTAGGGCTGCTAGTTGTTAGTTGTAGGGCCGGCTAGTTGTTAGTTGTAGGGCCGGCTAGTTGTTAGTTGTAGGGCTGGCTAGTTGTAGGGCCGGCTAGTTGTTAGTTGTAGGGCCGGCTAGTTGTAGGGGCGGCTAGTTGTTAGTTGTAGGGCTGGCTAGTTGTAGGGCCGGCTAGTTGTTAGTTGTAGGGCCGGCTAGTTGCTAGTTGTAGGGCCGGCTAGTTGCTAGTTGTAGGGCCGGCTAGTTGCTAGTTGTAGGGGCGGCTAGTTGCTAGTTGTAGGGGCGGCTAGTTGCTAGTTGTAGGGCCGGCTAGTTGTTAGTTGTAGGGGTGGCTAGTTGTAGGGCCGGCTAGTTGTTAGTTGTAGGGGCGGCTAGTTGTTAGTTGTAGGGCTGGCTAGTTGTAGGGCCGGCTAGTTGTTAGTTGTAGGGCCGGCTAGTTGCTAGTTGTAGGGCCGGCTAGTTGTTAGTTGTAGGGCCGGCTAGTTGTTAGTTGTAGGGCCGGCTAGTTGTTAGTTGTAGGGCTGGCTAGTTGTAGGGCCGGCTAGTTGTTAGTTGTAGGGCCGGCTAGTTGTTAGTTGTAGGGCCGGCTAGTTGTTAGTTGTAGGGCTGGCTAGTTGTAGGGCCGGCTAGTTGTTAGTTGTAGGGCCGGCTAGTTGTTAGTTGTAGGGCCGGCTAGTTGTAGGGCCGGCTAGTTGTTAGTTGTAGGGCCGGCTAGTTGTTAGTTGTAGGGCCGGCTAGTTGTTAGTTGTAGGGCCGGCTAGTTGTTAGTTGTAGGGCCGGCTAGTTGTTAGTTGTAGGGCCGGCTAGTTGTTAGTTGTAGGGCCGGCTAGTTGTTAGTTGTAGGGCGGCTAGTTGTTAGTTGTAGGGCGGCTAGTTGTTAGTTGTAGGGCTGGCTAGTTGTAGGGCCGGCTAGTTGTTAGTTGTAGGGCCGGCTAGTTGTTAGTTGTAGGGCCGGCTAGTTGTTAGTTGTAGGGCCGGCTAGTTGTTAGTTGTAGGGCCGGCTAGTTGTTAGTTGTAGGGCCGGCTAGTTGTAGGGCCGGCTGGTTTTAAACTAGACATGTTTTTATCTGTCTCTCTCTGTCTCTCTCTTCCCTCTCTCCCTTCTCTGCTTGCTCTCCAGTCCACCCTCCTTGGACTGTGAGTCTGATACAAACAACCAGCACCTACACTGATAGCCCAGATAAAAACATGTCTGTTTACAACTAGCTGCCGAGACCTGTGTGTGTCAGCTACACATGTAATGTAAATGACATAGCTACAACCTAGAGTTGGGACGATCAACTGAGAAATACATGTCAACTGCATGAACTTTACAAAAATCATGTGATCAAAGGTCATGAAGTTTTGACTGCAAGATTCTGCCGTTGCTGTTCACCAACTTCATCCTGCAGCCATCGCCTGCATTGTGGGAGTCACTATTGTCAACCAATCATTAGGGTGTTTTGTTTGACCCACGAATGTGACCAAATATGTGACTGAAACAGGAACCAATTTGCCACAATTCATATGTAGCCTACAGTTAGTAAATACATGTGATATTTGAGTCTCTATCTCACTGATTAATTGTATAATGTACATATGATTTCAGTTTGTGGGTGATATGGGGTTTGGAGACATTTTTTTTCTTCTACGTTATAAAGGAAACCTTTTATAAACCATGGCAACACTGCCATGTTGATCGAAGCCTTGCTGTTGGGAAACCATAATCCATCTTCACTCCTCGGGCCGTGTCCGAATACTAGTGTCCTACATACTTGAACTGAATACCCATACTAGTGTCCTACATACTTGAACTGAATACCTCTGTAGCTCAGCTGGTAGAGCACGGCGCTTGTAACGCCAAGGTAGTGGGTTCGATCCCCGGGACCACCCATACACAAAAAAAATTTATGCACGCATGACTGTAAGTCGCTTTGGATAAAAGCGTCTGCTAAATGGCATATTATTTATTATTATAATACCCATACTAGTGTACGACATACTTAAACTGCATAGTACAGTGCTTTGCAAAAGTATTCAACCCCCTTGCCGTTTTTCCTATTTTGTTGCATTACAACCTGTAATTTAAATAGATTTTTATTTGGATTTCATGTAATGGACATACACAAAATAGTCCAAATTGGTGAAGTGAAATGAAAAAAATAACTAGTTTCAAAAAATTCAAAAAAATAAATAATGGAAAAGTGGTGCGTGCATATGTATTCTTTGTACCCTTTGCTATGAAGCCCTAAAATAAGATCTGGTGCAACCAATTACCTTCAGAAGTCACATAATTAGATTGCACACAGGTGGACTTTATTTAAGTGTCACATGATCTCAGTATATATACACCTGTTCTGAAAGGCCCCAGAGTCTGCAACACCACTAAGCAAGGGGCACCACCAAGCAAGCGGCACCATGAAAACCAAGGAGCTCTCCAAACAGGTCAGGGACAAAGTTGTAGAGAAGTACAGATCAGGGTTGGGTTATAACAAAATATCTGAACATTTGAACATCCCACGGAGCACCATTAAATCCATTATTAAAAAATGGAAAGAATTTGGCACCACAACAAACATGCCAAGAGAGGGCCGCCCACCAAAACTGGATGTTTTTTATCGGCAGGGACTGGGAAACTGATCAGAATTGAAGGAATGATGGATGGTGCTAAATACAGGGAAATGCTTGAGGGAAACCTGTTTCAGTCTTCCAGACATTTAAGACTGTGACGGAGGTTCACCTTCCAGCAGGACAATGACCCTAAGCATACTGCTAAAGCAACACTTGAGTGGTTTAAGGGGAAATAATGTATGTGCTAACTGTAAGTCGCTCTGGATAAGAGCGTCTGCTAAATGACTAAATGACTTTTTTTTCTCAATACAATTGAGAATCTGTGGTATGATATGAAAGATTGCTGTACACCAGCGGAACCCATCCAACTTGAAGGAGCTGGAGCAGTTTTGCCTTGAAGAATGGGCAAAAATCCCAGTGGCTAGATGTGCCAAACTTTTATATAGACATACATTTACATTTTTACATTTGCGTCATTTAGCAGACGCTCTTATCCAGAGCGACTTACAAATTGGTGCATTCACCCTATAACCAGTGGGATAACCACTTTACAATTTTTTGTTGTTTTTGTTTTTAAAGAGGGGGTAGAAGGATTACTTTATCCTATCCCAGGTATTCCTTAAAGAGGTGGGGTTTCAAATGTCTCCGGAAGGTGGTGAGTGACTCCGCTGTCCTGGCGTCGTGAGGGAGCTTGTTCCACCATTGGGGTGCCAGAGCAGCGAACAGTTTTGACTGGGCTGAGCGGGAACTATGCTTCCGCAGAGGAAGGGGAGCCAGCAGGCCAGAGGTGGATGAACGCAATGCCCTCGTTTGGGTGTAGGGACTGATCAGAGCCTGAAGGTACGGAGGTGCCGTTCCCCTCACAGCTCCATAGGCAAGCACCATGGTCTTGTAACAGATGCGAGCTTCAACTGGAAGCCAGTGGAGTGTGCGGAGGAGCGGGGTGACGTGAGAGAACTTGGGAAGGTTGAACACCAGACGGGCTGCGGCATTCTGGATGAGTTGCAGGGGTTTAATGGCACAGGCAGGAGCCCAGCCAACAGCGAGTTGCAGTAATCCAGACGGAGATGAGCAAGTGCCTGGATTAGGACCTGTGCCGCTTCCTGTGTAAGGCAGGGTCGTACTCTCCGAATGTTGTAGAGCATGAACCTGCAGGATCGGGTCACCGCCTTGATGTTAGCGGAGAACGACAGGGTGTTGTCCAGGGTCACGCCAAGGCTCTTCGCACTCTGGGAGGAGGACACAACGGAGTTGTCAACCGTGATGGCGAGATCATGGAACGGGCAGTCCTTCCCCGGGAGGAAGAGCAGCTCCGTCTTGCCAAGGTTCAGCTTGAGGTGGTGATCCGTCATCCATACTGATATGTCTGCCAGACATGCAGAGATGCGATTCGCCACCTGGTTATCAGAAGGGGGAAAGGAGAAGATTAGTTGTGTATCGTCAGCGTAGGCAATGATAGGAGAGGCCATGTGAGGATATGACAGAGCCAAGTGACTTGGTGTATAGCGAGAATAGGAGAGGGCCTAGGGAACTGAGCCCTGGGGGACACCAGTGGTGAGAGCACGTGGTGCGGAGACAGCTTCTCGCCACGCCACTTGGTAGGAGCGCCGGTCAGGTAGGATGCAATCCAAGAGTGAGCCGCGCCGGAGATGCCCAGCTCGGAGAGGGTGGAGAGGAGGATCTGATGGTTCACAGTATCAAAGGCAGCAGACAGGTCTAGAAGGACAAGAGCAGAGGAGAGAGAGTTAGCTGTGCGGAGAGCCTCCGTGACACAGAGAAGAGCAGTCTCAGTTGAATGACCAGTCCTGAAACCTGACTGGTTAGGATCAAGAAGGTCATTCTGAGAGAGATAGCAAGAGAGTTGGCTAAAGACGGCACGCTCAATAGTTTTGGAAAGAAAAGAAAGAAGGGATACTGGTCTGTAGTTGTTGACATCAGAGGGATCGAGTGTTGGTTTTTTGAGAAGGGGTGCAACTCTCGCTCTCTTGAAGACGGAAGGGACATAGCCAGCGGTCAAGGATGAGTTGATCGGTGAGGTAGGGGAGAAGGTCACCGGAGATGGTCTGGAGAAGAGAGGAGGGGATGGGGTCAAGCGGGCATGTTGTTGGGCGGCCTGCAGTCACAAGTCGCAAGATTTTATCTGGAGAGAGAGGGGAGAAAGAAGTCAAAGCATAGGGTAGGGCAGTGTGAGCAGGACCAGCAGTGTCATTAGACTTAACAAACGAGGATCGGATGTCGTCAACCTTCTTTTCAAAGTGGTTGACGACGTCATCCACAGAGAGGGATGAGGGGGGGGATTCAGCAGGGAGGAGAATGTGGCAAAGAGCTTCCTAGGGTTAGAGGCAGATGTAATTGCAGCTGTAATTGCTGCAAAAGGTGGCTCTACAAAGGATTTACTTTGGGGGGGTGAATAGCACGCTCAAGTTCTGATTTTTTTTGTCTTATTTCTGGTTTCACAATACAAAATATTTTGCATCTTCAAAGTGGTAGGCATGTTGTGTAAATCAAATGATACAAATCCCCCCCAAAATCCATTTTAATTCCAGGTTGTAAGGCAACAAAATAGGAAAAATGCCAAGGGGGGTGAATACTTCCGCAAGGCGCTGTATATAGACCTGTTCATTGTTGAACCGTTTAGTGAAAAGGTAATAATATACCAAGCAGTAGTGGCTCCTGACTGGCTGAGTAGATGGGGGCGGGGCCGAGTGCGGGTGGATTTTTCCAAATTCAACAGACATGCATTGCATTAACCAGCCTGATAATGGCTCATTTCCTATTTGATTAATTTCTCTGAGTTATAGGCCTACTCAGGCTGGTTAACCCATATACGGGACGGTTGCGCTAATGTGATTAGCATGACTGTTGTAAGTAACAGCAAACTCTCCAGGACATAGACATGTCTTATATGGGCAGAAAGCTTACATTCCGATTCCGTAGAGGTTAAAGGCAGACTATCACAATTGACCTATAACGTAGCCATCTATCCTAATATAAAAGGAAACAGAAACAGAATTTGGTTCCATTTCAACATTCATAAAAAAAAAGAAAGTGTATTTTTAGGCGGTAGATCAGCTTTAATATTGCAGATTGTAGCTTCCATCAATGTAATTGTCTGCATAATTTCCAATCCCCCGTGTGTGTATATATATATATATATATATATATATATTATATATTACATTACCGTCAACTATGACAGACAAAATGAGGAAAAAAAATCAGAAAATCACATTGTAGGATTTTTTATGAATTTATTTGCAAATTATGGTGGAAAATAAGTATTTGGTCAATAACAAAAGTTTCTCAATACTTTGTTATATACCCTTTGTTGGCAATGACACAGGTCAAACGTTTTCTGTAAGTCTTCACAAGGTTTTCACACACTGTTGCTGGTATTTTGGCCCATTCCTCCATGCAGATCTCCTCTAGAGCAGTGATGTTTTGGGGCTGTCACTGGGCAACACAGACTTTCAACTCCATCCAAAGATTTTCTATGGGGTTGAGATCTGGAGACTGGCTAGGCCACTCCAGGACCTTGAAATGCTTCTTACGAAGCCACTCCTTCGTTGCCCGGGCGGTGTGTTTGGGATCATTGTCATGCTGAAAGACCCAGCCACGTTTCATCTTCAATGCCCTTGCTGATGGAAGGAGGTTTTCACTCAAAATCTCACGATATATGGCCCCCATTCTTTCCTTTACACGGATCAGTCGTCCTGGTCCCTTTGCAGAAAAACAGCCCCAAAGCATGATGTTTCCACCCCCATGCTTCACAGTAGGTATGGTGTTCTTTGGATGCAACTCAGCATTCTTTGTCCTCCAAACACGACGAGTTGAGTTTTTACCAAAAAGTTATATTTTGGTTTCATCTGACCATATGACGTTCTCCCCAATCCTCTTCTGGATCATCCAAATGCACTCTAGCAAACTTCAGACGGGCCTGGACATGTACTGGCTTAAGCAGGGGGACACGTCTGGCACTGCAGGATTTGAGTCCCTGGCGGCGTAGTGTGTTACTGATGGTAGGCTTTGTTACTTTGGTCCCAGCTCTCTGCAGGTCATTCACTAGGTCCCCCCGTGTGGTTCTGGGATTTTTGCTCACCGTTCTTGTGATCATTTTGACCCTACGGGGTGAGATCGTGCGCGTAGCCCCAGATCGAGGGAGTCTTGTATGTCTTCCATTTCCTAATAATTGCTCCCACAGTTGATTTCTTCAAACCAAGCTGCTTACCTATTGCAGATTCAGTCTTCCCAGCCTGGCGCAGGTCTACAATTTTGTTTCTGGTGTCCTTTGACAGCTCTTTGGTCTTGGCCATAGTGGAGTTTGGAGTGTGACTGTTTGAGGTTGTGGACAGGTGTCTTTTATACTGATAACAAGTTCAAACAGGTGCCATTAATACAGGTAACGAGTGGAGGACAGAGGAGCCTCTTAAAGAAGAAGTTACAGGTCTGTGAGAGCCAGAAATCTTGCTTGTTTGTAGGTGACCAAATACTTATTTTCCACCATAATTTGCAAATAAATTCATTAAAAAATCCTACAATGTGATTTTCTGGAGAAAAAAATCTCAATTTGTCTGTCATAGTTGATGTGTACCTATGATGAAAATTACAGGCCTCTCTCATCTTTTTAAGTGGGAGAACTTGCACAATTGGTGGCTACTAAATTACTTTTTTTCCCCACTGTACACCTTAGCGAAATGCATTTAAACTCAGTTTTTCAAAATTCCTGACATTTAATCCTAGTAAAAATTCCCTGTCTTAGGTCAGTTAGGATCACCACTTTTATTTTAAGAATGTGAAATGTCAGAATAATAGTAGAGAGAATGATATATTTCAGCTTTTATTTATTTCATCACATTTTTACATTTACATTTTAGTCATTTAGCAGACGCTCTTATCCAGAGCGACTTACAGGAGCATTCCCAGTGGGTCAGAAGTTTACATACACTCAATTAGTATTTGGTAGTATTACCTTTAAATTGTTTAACTTGGGTCAAACGTTTCGGGTAGCCTTCCACAAGCGTCCCACGATAAGTTGGGTGCATTTTGGCCCATTCCTCCTGACAGAGCTGGTGTAACTGAGTCAGGTTTGTAGGCCTCCTTGCTCGCACACGCTTTTTCAGTTCTGCCCACAAATTGTCTATAGGATTGAGGTCAGGGCTTTGTGATGGCCACTCCAATACCTTGACTTTGTTGTCCTTAAACCATTTTCTCACAACTTTGGAAGTATGTTTGGGGTCATTGTCCATTTGGAAGACCAATTTGCGACCAAGCTTTAACTTCCTGACTGATATCTTGAGATGTTGCTTCAATATATCCACATTTTCTTTCCTCATGATGCCATCTATTTTGTGAAGTGCACCAGTCCCTCCTGCAGCAATGCACCCCCACAGCATGATGCTGCCACCCCGTGCTTCACGGTTGGGATGGTGTTCTTCGGCTTGCAAGGCACCCCCTTTTTCCTCCAATCATAACGATGGTCATTATGGGCAAACAATTCTATTTTTGTTTCATCAGACCAGAGGACATTTCTCCAAAAAGTACGATCTTTGTCCCCATGTGCAGTTGCAAACCGTAGTCTGGCTTCACAAGGTCCTTTGCTGTTGTTCTGGGATTGATTTGCACTTTTCTCACCAAAGTACGTTCATCTCTAGGAGACAACGCGTCTCCTTCCAGAGCTGTATGACGTCTGCGTGGTCCCATGGTGTTTATACTTGCGTACTATTGTTTGTACAGATGAACGTGGTCCCTTCAGGCGTTTGGAAATTGCTCCCAAGGATGAACCAGACTTGTGGAGGTCTACAAGTTTTCTTCTGAGGTCTTGGCTGATTTTTCTTTTGTTTTTCCAATGATGTCAAGCAAAGAGGCACTGAGTTTGAAGGTAGGCCTTGAAATGCATCCACAGGTACACCTCCAATTGACTCAAATTATGTCAATTAGCCTTTCAGAAGCTTTTAAAACCATGACATTTTCTGGAATTTTCCAAGCTGTTTAAAGGCACAGTCAACTTAGTGTACGTAAACCTCTGACCCACTGGAATTGTGATACAGTGAATTATAAATGAAATAATCTGTCTGTAAACAATTGTTGGAAAAATTACTTGTGTCATGCACAAAGTAGATGTCCTAACCGACTTGCCAAAACGATAGTTTGTTAACAAGAAATTTGTGGAGTGGTTGAAAACAAGTTTTAATGACTCCAACCTAAGTGTATGTAAACGTCCAACTTCAACTGTGTGTATGTGTGTGTATATATATATATATATATCAGTGAAAAGTTTGGACACACCTACTCATTCAAGGGTTTTTCTTTATTTTTACTATTTTCTACATTGTGGAATAATGGTGACGAAATCAAAACGATGAAAGAACACATATCGAATCAGTAACCAAGAAAGTGTTAAACAAATGAGATTCTTCAAATAGACACCCTTTGCCTTGATGACAGCTTTGCACACTCTTGGCATTCTCTCAACCAGCATCACCTGGAATGCTTTTCCAACAGTCTTGAAGGAGTTCCCACATATGCTGAGCACTTGTTGGCTGCTTTTCCTTCACTCTGCTGTCCAACTCATCCCAAACCATCTCAATTGGGTTGAGGTCGGGTGATTGTGGAGGCCAGGTCATCTGATTCAGCACTCCATCACTCTCCTTCTTGGTAAAATAGCCCTTACACAGCCTGGAGGTGTGTTGGGTCATTGTCCTGTTGGAAAAACAAATGATAGTCCCACTAAGCCCAAACCAGATGGGATGGCGTATCGCTGCAGAATGCTGTGGTAGACATGCTGGTTAAGTGTGCCTTGAATTCTAAATAAATCAGTGTCACCAGAAAAGCACCCCCACACCATAACACCTCCTCCTCCATGCTTTACGGTGGGAAATACACATGCGGAGATCATCCGTTCATCCACACCACGTTTTACAAAGACACGGCGGTTGGATCCAAAAATCTCCAATTTGGACTCCAGACCAAAGGACAGATTTCCACCGGTCTAATGTCCATTACTCATGTTTCTTGGCCCAAGCAGGTCTCTTCTTGTTGGTGTCCTTTTAGTAGTGGTTCCATTGTAGCAATTCGACCATGAAGGCCTGATTCACACAGTCCCCTCTGAACAGTTGATGTTGAGATGTCTGTTACTTGAACTCTGTGAAGCATTTATTTGGGCTGCAATTTCTGAGGCTGGTAACTCTAATGAACTTATCCTCTGCAGCAGAGGTAACTCTGGGTCTTCCATTCCTGTGGCGGTCCTCATGAGAGCCAGTTTCATCATAGCGCTTGATGGTTTTTGCGACTGCACTTGAAGAAACGTTCAGTTATTGACATTTTCCGTATTGACTGACCTTATGTCTTAAAATAATGATGGACTGTCGTTTTTCTTTGCTTATTTGAGTTGTTCTTGTCATAACATGGACCAAAGAGGCCTTTCTTCTGTATACCACCCCTACCTTGTCACAACAGAACTGATTGGCTCAAGCGCATTAAGAAGAAAATAAATTCCACATATTTTCTTTTAAGATGGCACACTTGTTAATTGAAATGCATTCCAGGTGACTACCTCATGAAGCTGGTTGAGAGAATGCCAAGAGTGTGCAAAGCTGTCATCAAAGCCAAGGGTGACTATTTGAAGATTCTCAAATATAAAATATATTTTGATTTGTTTAACACTTTTTTGGTTAGTACATGATTCCATATGTGTTATTTCATAGTTTTGATGTCTTCACTATTATTCTACAATGTAGAAAATAGTACAAATGAAGAAAAACCCTTGGATGAGGTGTTCTAAAAACTTTGAGTGTGTGCATGTTCCCGAAGGCATTTCTGCACATAAACACATTTTGATTAAAACAAATGCCTCTCCTGTGAAGTAGTGATGCGCGACATACGCCTATTTTCCTGAAACGAGTCATATGCATTCACCTTCATTGTGAATAGGCCTACAGTACATCTCGATTTATCCAGTTTATCAATAGATTTACCATTCAAATAAATGATTGATTACCATTGTATTGTTATGTAGTTAGATTGGTAAAACAGAGTCAGATTGTATTATTGGTTTATTAATGAATACATGGCTGTTTCAGAAACATTGACCTAACACATTGACCTAAATTGACCTAACACATTTCTAATGTAGTGATATTGAACTGAAAAGATGCCCAACGATTGAACAAAGCAGTAGGTGAGTTTATCTGTCTGGATAAAGTGCAATTTTTTTAATGTGATGACGAGTATCGTGATGGTATCGAGTATCGCAATGGTAGTTATTCCCTCTATAAGGCAATCACAGGCAAAACGTCAGTATAGCGACAAAGTGGAGTCACAATTCAACGGCTCAGACACGAGACGAAGAAGAAGGGTCTACAGACAATCACGGATTACACAGGGAAAACCAGCCACGTCACCGACACCGACGTCTCGCTTCCAGACAAGCTAAACACCTTCTAAGCCCGTTTTGAGGATAACACAGTGCCACCGACGCGGACCGCTAACAAGGACTGTGGGCTCTCCTTCTCCGTGGCTGATGTGAGTAAGACATTTAAGCTTGTTAACCCTCGCAAGGCTGCCGGCCCAGACGGCATCCCTAGCTCTGTCCTGAAAGCATGCGCAGACCAGCTGGCTGGAGTGTTTACGGACATATTCCATCTCTCTCTATCCCAGTCTGCTGTCCCCACATGCTTCAAGATGGCCACCATTTGTTCCTGTACCCAAGAAAGATAAGGTAACTTAACTAAATGACTATCACCCCGTAGCACTCACCTCTGTCATCATGAAGTGCTTTGAGAGGGTAGTTAAGGATCATATCACCTCTACCTTACCTGCCACACTAGACCCACTTCAATTTGCATACCGCCCCAATAGATCCACAGACGATGCAATCGTCATCACACTGCACACTGCCCTATCCCATCTGGACAAGAGGAATTACTATGTAAGAATGCTGTTTATTGACTATAGTGCAGCATTCAACACCATAGTACCCTCCAAGCTCATCATTAAGCTCAGGGCCCTGGGTCTTAACCCCGCCCTGTGCAACTGGGTCCTGGACTTCCTGACAGGCCGCCCCCAGGTGGTGAAGGTAGGAAACAACACCTCCACTACGCTGATCCTCAACACGGGGGCCCCACAAGGGTGCGTGCTCATCCCCCTCCTGTACTCCCTGTTCACCTATGACTGTGTGGCCAAGCACGCCTCCAACTCAATCATCAAGTTTGCAGACGACACAACAGTAGTAGGCCAGATTACCAACAATGACGAGACCGCCTACAGGGAGGAGGTGAGGGCCCTGGCAGGGTGGGGCCAGGAAAATAACCTCTCCCTCAACGTCAACAAAACAAAGGAGCTGATCGTGGACTTCAGGAAACAGCAGAGAGCACGCCCCTATCCACATCGATGGGACCGCAGTGGAGAAGGTGGAATGCTTCAAGTTCCTCGGCGTACACATCACTGACGATCTGAAATGGTCTACCCACACAGTGTGGACAGCGCCTCTTCAACCTCAGGAGGCTGAAGAAATTTGTCTTGGCACCTAAAACCCTCACTAACTTTTACAGATGCACAATTGAGAGCATCCTGTCGGGCTGTATCACTGCCTGGTACGGCAACTGTACCGCCAGCAACCACAGTGCTCTCCAGAGGGTGGTGCGGTCTGCCCAACGCATCACCGTGGGGCAAACTACCTGCCCTCCAGGACACATACAGCACCCGACGTCACAGGAAGGCCCAAATGATCTTCAAGGACAACAACCACCCGAGCCACTGCCTGTTCACCCCGCGTTCATAACAGGTACATCAAAGCTGGGACCAAGAGACTGAAAAACAGCTTCTATCTCAAGGCCATCAGACTGTTAAATAGCCACCACTAGCCGGCTACCACCCGGTATCTCAAGGCCACCAGACTGTTAAATAGCCACCACTAGCCGGCTACCACCCGGTATCTCAAGGCCATCAGACTGTTAAATAGCCACCACTAGCCGGCTACCACCCGGTATCTCAAGGCCATCAGACTGTTAAATAGCCACCACTAGCCGGCTACCACCCGGTATCTCAAGGCCATCAGACTGTTAAATAGCCACCACTAGCCGGCTACCACCCGGTATCTCAAGGCCATCAGACTGTTAAATAGCCATCACTAGCCGGCTACCACCCGGTTACTCAACCCTGCACCTTAGAGGCTGCTGCCCTATATACATAGACATGGAATCACTGGCCACTTTAATAATGGAACACTAGTCACTTTAATAATGTTTACATACTGCTTTACTAATTTCATATGTATATACTGTATTCTATTCTACTGTATTTTAGTCAATGCTACTCCGACATTGCTCATCCTAATATTTCTAATATTTATATATTCCTTAATTCCTTTCTTTTACTTTCAGGTTGTGTGTATTGTTGTGAATTGTTAGATATGCTGCACTGTTGGATCTAGAAACACAAGCATTTCGCTGCAATAACATCTGCTAAACATGTGTATGTGACAAATAAAATGTGATTTTGATATAGAGTATCGTGATGGTATAGAGTATTATGACAGGGCTGCCCAACCGTCTTCCTGGAGATCTACTGTCCTGTGGGTTTTCAGTCCAACCCTCTTCCTGGAGATCTACTGTCCTGTGGGTTTTCAGTCCAACCCTCTTCCTGGAGATCTACTGTCCTGTAGGTTTTCAGTCCAACCGTCTTCCTGGAGATCTACTGTCCTGTGGGTTTTCAGTCCAACCCTCTTCCTGGAGATCTACTGTCCTGTAGGTTCAGTCCAACCGTCTTCCTGGAGATCTACTGTCCTGTAGGTTCAGTCCAACCGTCTTCCTGGAGATCTACTGTCCTGTAGGTTCAGTCCAACCCTCTTCCTGGAGATCTCCTGTCCTGTAGGTTTTCAGTCCAACCCTCTTCCTGGAGATCTACTGTCCTGTAGGTTCAGTCCAACCGTCTTCCTGGAGATCTACTGTCCTGTGGGTTTTCAGTCCAACCCTCTTCCTGGAGATCTACTGTCCTGTAGGTTTTCAGTCCAACCCTCTTCCTGGAGATCTACTGTCCTGTAGGTTCAGTCCAACCGTCTTCCTGGAGATCTACTGTCCTGTGGGTTTTCAGTCCAACCCTCTTCCTGGAGATCTACTGTCCTGTAGGTTTTCAGTCCAACCCTAATTTAACACACCTGATTCTAATTATTAGCTGCTCAACAAAACCTTAACTAGCTGAATCAGAGATGCTAAATTAGGGTTGGACTGAAAACCTCCAGGACAGTAGATCTCCAGGAACAGGGTTGGTCAGCCCTGGTATAGGGTATCGAGTATCGTGATTGTATCGAGTAATGGTATCGTGATACTAAACCTGGTATCGGTATCGAAGTCAAAATTCTGACATGGCTGAATTTATTTATTATGATTTTTTTTTTTACAAGGACCACATGCTCTTTAGTTGAGAAATGTAGGGGCACACAAAGAAATTTAGGAGCACACAAAGAAATTTAGGAGCACAATGAAAGTATTTGAGGAAGTGTTTTTATGATAAGAAACGACAAAGTTTATGAATAAAAGCGTTTTTGAGTGTTCCATCAATGTACCCTCAAATATTGGAGTCACTTAAGTGAGACAAATGTTCAGCTGCCCCTTTTTAAGGGGCGGGCCTTTACCGTTGTAACGGTGGGATTGGCATGTCTGTCAGTAAAAGATGACATTCTACGACATGTCTCTTCGCTAGCAGTTGAGCTCAAACTAACATTATCTTCACACGCTAGCTTGTTATTCAATGTAAATAGCCAAGGAACATAAGGACAGCCACACTTGAGTAGACTTTCGGTTAAATTAGACCAACTTTTATGCCTGTGTGCTTCTAAAAATGAATCTTTCAGTACTTCACTCAGAGCGCGCAGCTCCCCATGGGATTGGTTGTCCTGTGTGTGATTAGGCAGACGCACTGTAGAGCCCTGCCATGGATAGTGACAACTCTCATCTACACATGGTCAAACTAGGCTTCACACTGACTGGCTGGCTAACTGACGGGAGGGAGGCAGATAACTAGGCTTCACACTGACTGGCTGGCTAACTGACGGGAGGGAGGCAGATAGGAGGGGCATCCTGGAGAAGCCTCTGGAGGTCTGAGCTATACACACTGTCTCTCCATTTCTCTGTCTCTCTCTGACCTATGTTGTGTTGCAGCTCCCCTGGTGACATCGGAGACGTTGTTTGAGGCTTTTGAGAAGATGGGGAAGAAGCATTACAAGGAGCAGGTTCCTCCGGCCGAGCCCAGCAACAAGAAGCCTTCAGCGGGCAAACAGAAGGCCAAGCCTCCCCCTGCCTCCACACCAACACACAACACACACAAGAACCTGGAGGATGCATTCAAAGCCGTGAGTCACACACCATACGCGCTTACACACACGCGCGCACACCAGCAACTTATACACACGTCTGCAGCACAAGGTACCTACACACGCAGGACTGGCTGTATTAGACTAATCTAGGGCAAAAGGCACAAGGTACCTACACACGCAGGACTGGCTGTATTAGACTAATCTAGGGCAAAAGTCACATGCTGAATCTCACTGTTTCACACAACATCACAAGCTTGTTTCTGATGTTTCCATTTCTATACTGTTTATCAGTGTCGTGGCGCTCCAGTCCAGGACGGTCTCCGGTATAGGGTTGCTACTGGCAAGTTACTGGAATCTTCAGGATAATTAACACAAAATATATATGGCAATCTATCGTAACTTTGGTCATTTATACTTGAAGACCCGGTCCAGAATATATGGATCCGCCTGTACCCGAGACCCGGTCCGGATCCAGAATATATGGATTCACCTGTACCCGAGACCCGGTCCGGATCCAGAATATATGGATCCACCGGGACCCGAGACCCGGTCCGGATCCAGAATATATGGATCCACCGGGACCCGAGACCCGGTCCGGATCCAGAATATATGGATCCACCGGGACCCGAGACCCGGTCCGGATCCAGAATATATGGATCCACCGGGACCCGAGACCCGGTCCGGATCCAGAATATATGGATCCACCGGGACCCGAGACCCGGTCCGGATCCAGAATATATGGATCCACCGGGACCCGAGACCCGGTCCGGATCCAGAATATATGGATCCACTGGGACCCGAGACCCGGTCCGGATCCAGAATATATGGATCCACTGGGACCCGGTCCGGATCCAGAATATATGGATCCACTGGGACCCGGTCCGGATCCAGAATATATAGATCCACCGGGACCCGAGACCCGGTCCGGATCCAGAATATATGGATCCACCGGGACCCGAGACCCGGTCCGGATCCAGAATATATGGATCCACCGGGACCCGAGACTCGGTCCGGATCCAGAATATATGGATCCACCGGGACCCGAGACTCGGTCCGGATCCAGAATATATGGATCCACCGGGACCCGAGACCCGGTCCGGATCCAGAATATATGGATCCACCGGGACCCGAGACTCGGTCCGGATCCAGAATATATGGATCCACTGGGACCCGAGACCCGGTCCGGATCCAGAATATATGGATCCACTGGGACCCGGTCCGGATCCAGAATATATGGATCCACTGGGACCCGGTCCGGATCCAGAATATATGGATCCACCGGGACCCGAGACCCGGTCCGGATCCAGAATATATGGATCCGGACCCCCTCGAGTCCTGGGTTGTATCTGATATGATGGTCTGGGGTATGTGTCATTTTGAACTGACTTGTCTGGAAGGGCCCGTGCAGATCCTAACAGACTGCTAGGGTAGAGAGAGGAATGTTACAGATCCTAACAGACTGCTAGGGTAGAGAGAGGAATGTTACAGATCCTAACAGACTGGTTCAGTAGAGAGAGAGAGGAATGTTACAGATCCTAACAGACTGCTAGGGTAGAGAGAGGAATGTTACAGATCCCAACAGACTGCTAGGGTAGAGAGAGGAATGTTACAGATCCTAACAGACTGCTAGGGTAGAGAGAGAGGAATGTTACAGATCCTAACAGACTGCTAGGGTAGAGAGAGAGGAATGTTACAGATCCTAACAGACTGCTAGGGTAGAGAGAGAGAGGAATGTTACAGATCCTAACAGACTGCTAGGGTAGAGAGAGGAATGTTACAGATCCTAACAGACTGCTAGGGTAGAGAGAGAGAGGAATGTTACAGATCCCAACAGACTGCTAGGGTAGAGAGAGAGAGGAATGTTACAGATCCCAACAGACTGCTAGGGTAGAGAGAGAGAGGAATGTTACAGATCCTAACAGACTGCTAGGGTAGAGAGAGGAATGTTACAGATCCCAACAGACTGCTAGGGTAGAGAGAGGAATGTTACAGATCCCAACAGACTGCTAGGGTAGAGAGAGGAATGTTACAGATCCCAACAGACTGCTAGGGTAGAGAGAGAGAGGAATGTTACAGATCCCAACCGACTGGTTCAGTAGAGAGAGAGAGGAATGTTACAGATCCTAACAGACTGCTAGGGTAGAGAGAGGAATGTTACAGATCCTAACAGACTGCTAGGGTAGAGAGAGAGGAATGTTACAGATCCTAACAGACTGCTAGGGTAGAGAGAGAGAGGAATGTTACTGATCCTAACAGACTGCTAGGGTAGAGAGAGGAATGTTACAGATCCTAACAGACTGCTAGGGTAGAGAGAGAGAGGAATGTTACAGATCCTAACAGACTGCTAGGGTAGAGAGAGGAATGTTACAGATCCTAACAGACTGCTGCAGGAGAGAGAGAGAGGAATGTTACAGATCCTAACAGACTGCTAGGGTAGAGAGAGAGGAATTGTTACAGATCCTAACAGACTGCTAGGGTAGAGAGAGGAATGTTACAGATCCTAACAGACTGCTAGGGTAGAGAGAGAGGAATGTTACAGATCCTAACAGACTGCTGCAGGAGAGAGAGAGGAATGTTACAGATCCTAACAGACTGCTAGGGTAGAGAGAGAGGAATGTTACAGATCCTAACAGACTGCTAGGGTAGAGAGAGAGGAATGTTACAGATCCTAACAGACTGCTAGGGTAGAGAGAGAGGAATGTTACAGATCCTAACAGACTGCTAGGGTAGAGAGAGGAATGTTACAGATCCTAACAGACTGCTAGGGTAGAGAGAGAGAGAGAGGAATGTTACAGATCCCAACAGACTGCTAGGGTAGAGAGAGAGAGGAATATTACAGATCCTAACAGACTGCTAGGGTAGAGAAAGGAATGTTACAGATCCCAACAGACTGCTAGGGTAGAGAGAGAGGAATGTTACTGATTCTAACAGACTGCTAGGGTAGAGAGAGAGAGGAATGTTACAGATCCTAACAGACTGCTAGGGTAGAGAGAGAGAGGAATGTTACAGATCCTAACAGACTGCTAGGGTAGAGAGAGGAATGTTACAGATCCTAACAGACTGCTAGGGTAGAGAGAGAGGAATGTTACAGATCCAAACAGACTGCTAGGGTAGAGAGAGAGGAATGTTACAGATCCTAACAGACTGCTAGGGTAGAGAGAGAGAGGAATGTTACAGATCCTAACCGACTGCTAGGGTAGAGAGAGGAATGTTACAGATCCCAACAGACTGCTAGGGTAGAGAGAGGAATGTTACAGATCCTAACAGACTGCTAGGGTAGAGAGAAAGGAATGTTACAGATCCTAACAGACTGCTAGGGTAGAGAGAGAGGAATGTTACAGATCCTAACAGACTGCTAGGGTAGAGAGAGGAATGTTACAGATCCTAACAGACTGCTAGGGTAGAGAGAGAGAGGAATGTTACTGATCCTAACAGACTGCTAGGGTAGAGAGAGAGAGGAATGTTACTGATCCTAACAGACTGCTAGGGTAGAGAGAGCGGAATGTTACAGATCCTAACAGACTGCTAGGGTAGAGAGAGAGGAATGTTACAGATCCTAACAGACTGCTAGGGTAGAGAGAGGAATGTTACAGATCCTAACAGACTGCTAGGGTAGAGAGAGAGGAATGTTACAGATCCTAACAGACTGCTAGGTTAGAGAGAGGGATGTTACAGATCCCAACAGACTGCTAGGGTAGAGAGAGAGAGGAATGTTACAGATCCTAACAGACTGCTAGGGGTAGAGAGAGAGGAATGTTACAGATCCTAACAGACTGCTGCAGGAGAGAGAGAGAGGAATGTTACAGATCCTAACAGACTGCTAGGGTAGAGAGAGAGGAATGTTACAGATCCTAACAGACTGCTAGGGTAGAGAGAGGAATGTTACAGATCCTAACAGACTGCTAGGGTAGAGAGAGAGGAATGTTACAGATCCTAACAGACTGCTGCAGGAGAGAGAGAGGAATGTTACAGATCCTAACAGACTGCTAGGGTAGAGAGAGAGAGAAATGTTACAGATCCTAACCGACTGCTAGGGTAGAGAGGAATGTTACAGATCCCAACAGACTGCTAGGGTAGAGAGAGGAATGTTACAGATCCTAACAGACTGCTAGGGTAGAGAGAGAGGAATGTTACAGATCCTAACAGACTGCTAGGGTAGAGAGAGAGGAATGTTACAGATCCTAACAGACTGCTAGGGTAGAGAGAGAGGAATGTTACAGATCCTAACAGACTGCTAGGGTAGAGAGAGAGAGGAATGTTACAGATCCTAACCGACTGCTAGGGTAGAGAGAGGAATGTTACAGATCCCAACAGACTGCTAAGGTAGAGAGAGGAATGTTACAGATCCTAACAGACTGCTAGGGTAGAGAGAGAGGAATGTTACAGATCCTAACAGACTGCTAGGGTAGAGAGAGAGGAATGTTACAGATCCTAACAGACTGCTAGGGTAGAGAGAGGAATGTTACAGATCCTAACAGACTGCTAGGGTAGAGAGAGAGAGGAATGTTACTGATCCTAACAGACTGCTAGGGTAGAGAGAGAGAGGAATGTTACTGATCCTAACAGACTGCTAGGGTAGAGAGAGGAATGTTACAGATCCTAACAGACTGCTAGGGTTGAGAGAGAGGAATGTTACAGATCCTAACAGACTGCTAGGTTAGAGAGAGGGATGTTACAGATCCCAACAGACTGCTAGGGTAGAGAGAGAGAGGAATGTTACAGATCCTAACAGACTGCTAGGGTAGAGAGAGAGGAATGTTACAGATCCTAACAGACTGCTGCAGGAGAGAGAGAGAGGAATGTTACAGATCCTAACAGACTGCTAGGAGTAGAGAGAGGAATGTTACAGATCCTAACAGACTGCTAGGGTAGAGAGAGGAATGTTACAGATCCTAACAGACTGCTAGGGTAGAGAGAGAGGAATGTTACAGATCCTAACAGACTGCTGCAGGAGAGAGAGAGGAATGTTACAGATCCTAACAGACTGCTAGGGTAGAGAGAGAGAGAAATGTTACAGATCCTAACCGACTGCTAGGGTAGAGAGGAATGTTACAGATCCCAACAGACTGCTAGGGTAGAGAAAGGAATGTTACAGATCCTAACAGACTGATAGGGTAGAGAGAGAGGAATGTTACTGATCCTAACAGACTGCTAGGGTAGAGAGAGGAATGTTACAGATCCTAACAGACTGCTAGGGTAGAGTGAGAGAGGAATGTTACAGATCCTAACAGACTGCTAGGGTAGAGAGAGAGGAATGTTACAGATCCTAACAGACTGCTAGGGTAGAGAGAGAGAGGAATGTTACAGATCCTAACAGACTGCTAGGGTAGAGAGAGAGGAATGTTACAGATCCTAACAGACTGCTAGGGTAGAGAGAGAGAGGAATGTTACAGATCCCAACAGACTGGTTCAGTAGAGAGAGAGAGGAATGTTACAGATCCTAACAGACTGCTAGGGTAGAGAGAGGAATGTTACAGATCCTAACAGACTGCTAGGGTAGAGAGAGAGAGGAATGTTACTGATCCTAACAGACTGCTAGGGTAGAGAGAGAGGAATGTTACAGATCCTAACAGACTGCTAGGGTAGAGAGAGGAATGTTACAGATCCTAACAGACTGCTAGGGTAGAGAGAGGAATGTTACAGATCCTAACAGACTGCTAGGGTAGAGAGAGAGAGGAATGTTACAGATCCTAACAGACTGCTAGGGTAGAGAGAGGAATGTTACAGATCCCAACAGACTGCTAGGGTAGAGAGAGGAATGTTACAGATCCCAACAGACTGCTAGGGTAGAGAGAGAGAGGAATGTTACAGATCCTAACAGACTGCTAGGGTAGAGAGAGGAATGTTACAGATCCCAACAGACTGCTAGGGTAGAGAGAGAGGAATGTTACAGATCCTAACAGACTGCTAGGGTAGAGAGAGAGGAATGTTACAGATCCTAACAGACTGCTAGGGTAGAGAGAGGAATGTTACAGATCCCAACAGACTGCTAGGGTAGAGAGAGAGCAATGTTACAGATCCCAACAGACTGCTAGGGTAGAGAGAGGAATGTTACAGATCCTAACAGACTGCTAGGGTAGAGAGAGGAATGTTACAGATCCTAACAGACTGCTAGGGTAGAGAGAGAGAGGAATGTTACAGATCCTAACAGACTGCTAGGGTAGAGAGAGGAATGTTACAGATCCTAACAGACTGCTAAGGTAGAGAGAGAGAGGAATGTTACAGATCCTAACAGACTGCTAGGGTAGAGAGAGAGAGGAATGTTACATATCCTAACAGACTGCTAGGGTAGAGAGAGGAATGTTACAGATCCTAACAGACTGCTAGGGTAGAGAGAGAGAGGAATGTTACAGATCCTAACAGACTGCTAGGGTAGAGAGAGAGGAATGTTACAGATCCTAACAGACTGCTAGGGTAGAGAGAGAGAGGAATGTTACAGATCCTAACAGACTGCTAGGGTAGAGAGAGAGGAATGTTACAGATCCTAACAGACTGCTAGGGTAGAGAGAGAGAGGAATGTTACAGATCCCAACAGACTGGTTCAGTAGAGAGAGAGAGGAATGTTACAGATCCTAACAGACTGCTAGGGTAGAGAGAGGAATGTTACAGATCCTAACAGACTGCTAGGGTAGAGAGAGAGAGGAATGTTACTGATCCTAACAGACTGCTAGGGTAGAGAGAGGAATGTTACAGATCCTAACAGACTGCTAGGGTAGAGAGAGAGGAATGTTACAGATCCTAACAGACTGCTAGGGTAGAGAGAGGAATGTTACATATCCTAACAGACTGCTAGGGTAGAGAGAGGAATGTTACAGATCCCAACAGACTGCTAGGGTAGAGAGAGAGGAATGTTACAGATCCTAACAGACTGCTAGGGTAGAGAGAGAGAGGAATGTTACTGATCCTAACAGACTGCTAGGGTAGAGAGAGAGGAATGTTACAGATCCCAACAGACTGCTAGGGTAGAGAGAGAGGAATGTTACAGATCCTAACAGACTGCTAGGGTAGAGAGAGGAATGTTACAGATCCTAACAGACTGCTAGGGTAGAGAGAGAGGAATGTTACAGATCCTAACAGACTGCTAGGGTAGAGAGAGGAATGTTACAGATCCTAACAGACTGCTAGGGTAGAGAGAGGAATGTTACAGATCCTAACAGACTGCTAGGGTAGAGAGAGAGGAATGTTACAGATCCTAACAGACTGCTAGGTTAGAGAGAGAGGAATGTTACAGATCCCAACAGACTGCTAGGGTAGAGAGAGGAATGTTACAGATCCTAACAGACTGCTAGGGTAGAGAGAGAGGAATGTTACAGATCCTAACAGACTGCTAGGGTAGAGAGAGGAATGTTACAGATCCTAACAGACTGCTAGGGTAGAGAGAGAGAGGAATGTTACAGATCCTAACAGACTGCTAGGTAGTAGAGAGAGGAATGTTACAGATCCTAACAGACTGCTAGGGTAGAGAGAGGAATGTTACAGATCCTAACAGACTGCTAGGGTAGAGAGAGGAATGTTACAGATCCTAACAGACTGCTAGGGTAGAGAGAGAGAGGAATGTTACAGATCCTAACAGACTGCTAGGGTAGAGAGAGGAATGTTACAGATCCTAACAGACTGCTAGGGTAGAGAGAGAGGAATGTTACAGATCCCAACAGACTGCTAGGGTAGAGAGAGAGGAATGTTACAGATCCTAACAGACTGCTAGGGTAGAGAGAGAGAGGAATGTTACAGATCCTAACAGACTGCTAGGGTAGAGAGAGAGAGGAATGTTACAGATCCTAACAGACTGCTAGGGTAGAGAGAGAGGAATGTTACAGATCCTAACAGACTGCTAGGGTAGAGAGAGAGGAATGTTACAGATCCTAACAGACTGCTAGGGTAGAGAGAGAGGAATGTTACAGATCCCAACAGACTGCTAGGGTAGAGAGAGGAATGTTACAGATCCTAACAGACTGCTAGGGTAGAGAGAGAGAGGAATGTTACAGATCCTAACAGACTGCTAGGGTAGAGAGAGGAATGTTACAGATCCTAACAGACTGCTAGGGTAGAGAGAGAGGAATGTTACAGATCCCAACAGACTGCTAGGGTAGAGAGAGGAATGTTACAGATCCTAACAGTCTGCTAGGGTAGAGAGAGAGGAATGTTACAGATCCTAACAGACTGCTAGGGTAGAGAGAGGAATGTTACAGATCCTAACAGACTGCTAGGGTAGAGAGAGGAATGTTACAGATCCTAACAGACTGCTATGGTAGAGAGAGGAATGTTACAGATCCTAACAGACTGCTAGGGTAGAGAGAGAGGAATGTTACAGATCCCAACAGACTGCTAGGGTAGAGAGAGGAATGTTACAGATCCTAACAGACTGCTAGGGTAGAGAGAGGAATGTTACAGATCCTAACAGACTGCTAGGGTAGAGAGAGGAATGTTACAGATCCTAACAGACTGCTAGGGTAGAGAGAGGGAGGAATGTTACAGATCCCAACAGACTGATAGGGTAGAGAGAGGAATGTTACAGATCCTAACAGACTGCTAGGGTAGAGAGAGGAATGTTACAGATCCTAACAGACTGGTTCAGTAGAGAGAGAGAGGAATGTTACAGATCCCAACAGACTGCTAGGGTAGAGAGAGAGAGAGGAATGTTACAGATCCTAACAGACTGCTAGGGTAGAGAGAGAGGAATGTTACTGATCCTAACAGACTGCTAGGGTAGAGAGAGAGGAATGTTACAGATCCTAACAGACTGCTAGGGTAGAGAGAGGAATGTTACTGATCCTAACAGACTGCTAGGGTAGAGAGAGAGGAATGTTACAGATCCCAACAGACTGCTAGGGTAGAGAGAGGAATGTTACAGATCCTAACAGACTGCTAGGGAGTAGAGAGAGGAATGTTACAGATCCTAACAGACTGCTAGGGTAGAGAGAGAGGAATGTTACAGATCCTAACAGACTGCTAGGGTAGAGAGAGAGGAATGTTACAGATCCTAACAGACTGCTAGGGTAGAGAGAGAGGAATGTTACAGATCCTAACAGACTGCTAGGGTAGAGAGAGAGAGGAATGTTACAGATCCCAACAGACTGCTAGGGTAGAGAGAGGAATGTTACAGATCCTAACAGACTGCTAGGGTAGAGAGAGGAATGTTACAGATCCTAACAGACTGCTAGGGTAGAGAGAGGAATGTTACAGATCCTAACAGACTGCTAGGGTAGAGAGAGGAATGTTACAGATCCTAACAGACTGCTAGGGTAGAGAGAGAGAGGAATGTTACAGATCCTAACAGACTGCTAGGGTAGAGAGAGGAATGTTACAGATCCTAACAGACTGCTAGGGTAGAGAGAGAGGAATGTTACAGATCCCAACAGACTGCTAGGGTAGAGAGAGAGGAATGTTACAGATCCCAACAGACTGCTAGGGTAGAGAGAGGAATGTTACAGATCCTAACAGACTGCTAGGGTAGAGAGAGAGAGGAATGTTACAGATCCCAACAGACTGCTAGGGTAGAGAGAGAGAATGTTACAGATCCTAACAGACTGCTAGGGTAGAGAGAGGAATGTTACAGATCCTAACAGACTGCTAGGGTAGAGAGAGAGAGGAATGTTACAGATCCCAACAGACTGCTAGGGTAGAGAGAGAGAGGAATGTTACAGATCCTAACAGACTGCTAGGGTAGAGAGAGGAATGTTACAGATCCCAACAGACTGCTAGGGTAGAGAGAGGAATGTTACAGATCCTAACAGACTGCTAGGGTAGAGAGAGAGAGGAATGTTACAGATCCTAACAGACTGCTAGGGTAGAGAGAGAGGAATGTTACAGATCCCAACAGACTGCTAGGGTAGAGAGAGAGGAATGTTACAGATCCCAACAGACTGCTAGGGTAGAGAGAGGAATGTTACAGATCCTAACAGACTGCTAGGGTAGAGAGAGAGAGGAATGTTACTGATCCTAACAGACTGCTAGGGTAGAGAGAGGAATGTTACAGATCCTAACAGACTGCTAGGGTAGAGAGAGAGAGAGAGGAATGTTACAGATCCTAACAGACTGCTAGGGTAGAGAGAGAGAGGAATGTTACAGATCCCAACAGACTGCTAGGGTAGAGAGAGAGAGGAATGTTACAGATCCTAACAGACTGGTTCAGTAGAGAGAGAGAGGAATGTTACAGATCCTAACAGACTGCTAGGGTAGAGAGAGAGAGAGAGGAATGTTACAGATCCTAACAGACTGCTAGGGTAGAGAGAGAGAGGAATGTTACAGATCCTAACAGACTGCTAGGGTAGAGAGAGAGAGGAATGTTACAGATCCTAACAGACTGCTAGGGTAGAGAGAGGAATGTTACAGATCCCAACAGACTGCTAGGGTAGAGAGAGGAATGTTACAGATCCTAACAGACTGCTAGGGTAGAGAGAGAGAGGAATGTTACAGATCCTAACAGACTGCTAGGGTAGAGAGAGGAATGTTACAGATCCTAACAGACTGCTAGGGTAGAGAGAGGAATGTTACTGATCCTAACAGACTGCTAGGGTAGAGAGAGGAATGTTACAGATCCTAACAGACTGCTAGGGTAGAGAGAGGAATGTTACAGATCCTAACAGACTGCTAGGGTAGAGAGGAATGTTACAGATCCTAACAGACTGCTAGGGTAGAGAGGAATGTTACTGATCCTAACAGACTGCTAGGGTAGAGAGAGAGGAATGTTACAGATCCTAACAGACTGCTAGGGTAGAGAGAGGAATGTTACAGATCCTAACAGACTGCTAGGGTAGAGAGAGGAATGTTACTGATCCTAACAGACTGCTAGGGTAGAGAGAGAGGAATGTTACTGATCCTAACAGACTGCTAGGGTAGAGAGAGAGGAATGTTACAGATCCTAACAGAGATTGGATTGATGCTGGTGCTCTTCCTTTTCACAACAGTGGAGCGTGGAGTATGTATCTTGTTGTTGGCCAATCATGAGTCATCAGAGACCATAGGCTACAGTCATAGAGCCTCGCTCCATGTGTGGCAAGAATTAGGAGATATCTAATCAATGGAAGATGGAATTATAATGAGGGAATTAAAAGTTAAAGGAGAAGGACAGGCTACAATGACCAAGAGCCAACAGGTAGGCTGCTACTTTATATTCTGAATGGAGTTGTGTTTGTTACTGTAGGATGAGAGGGTGCATGGAGCCTCAATTAGCCTAGTTAGCTAACGTTAGCTAGCTTAACTAGCTTCTCCCGGTTTGATGCAGTCAAGACAGCTACTAGGTAATCATATTGGATGGTAAATAACCTATCTATGGCAGCTATTAGTCTACTATAGCGTGAGTCTGCTTGGTTGGTTGCTGTCTCCCTCCCTGCTCACATGTCACTGGCCCACAGTATGGCCCCTCCCCCCTGCTCACATGTCACTGGCCCACAGTACGCCCCCCCTGCTCACATGTCACTGGCCCACAGTACGGCCCCCTCCCCCTGCTCACATGTCACTGGCCCACAGTACGGCCCCTCCCCCCCTGCTAAAGCAGCACCTCTCTCCCTCTCACGCTTTATCAACTCCGGTTAATAAAGTAGCTTAAATGACTTTTCTGCTGCTTCCCTCACTCGGATCAGATCGGACCGGGTCTGGATCCGACCAGGTCTACATGGAATGGGTCTAGTTGTCTTCGGGTCCGTTCGGAACGGGTCTCTATATTGAGCTATTTTATTTATGCATATCGGGTCCGGGTGGGAAAGCCCCAGGTCCCTTTTTGGAATGGATCCAACTTTTTGGACCCGTGAAGACCTCTAATTCATATTAGTGTTAATCTCTATGTCCATATTGTCCATACGTGTCTAGTAGATGGACCATATGATTCAAAAGAAAGTAGCCTAATTAATGAAAAAAGCATCTAATCAACAATGGCATTATTTTCATTTACCATTGCAATTCGTCCAACTATTTACTTTTTTCACAACTGGCACGAGTTTGACGCAAAATATTGACGTCAAATGCGTATTGACGTAGTCACATAAATAGTGTGTAAAAACAAATGTATATAAAGGATATTTCATGCTGAAACCCTCATATTAAACACTAATGGGATTCACTAAGTTGATGGTTTATATTTAAGATGTTTTACAGCTTTGTTGTTCTATTTGTTATCTTAAAATCATCCTATTTCATATTTTCTATTTTCCAAGGACACACAGAGGGCCAGAGATAATTAGACACCTGTGATAATCTGAAGTCCCAAAAGGGCCACTAGATGTCTTGTAAAGTCTTTGAAAGATGCCAACATTCTGGTAGATAATTGGTCAATTTAGAACATTTCCAGTAATATACCCTCCCTTTGCAAACCTACTCGGTCTCGATTTTCATGAGTCGTGACTTGACTTGGACTCCATCAGTAGTGACTGTTGTCAGAAAGTCTCTCTCCCTTGAATACTTCATCATGCTACTAGATACAACAGCAAATGTTAGATGGCTATTGTGGTAGCTGCTAGCATGGCTATTGTGGTAGCTGCTAGCATGGCTATTGTGGTAGCTGCTAGCATTACTACTGTGGTAGCTGCTAGCATTACTACTGTGGTAGCTGCTAGCATTACTACTGTGGTAGCTGCTAGCATTACTACTGTGGTAGCTGCTAGCATTACTACTGTGGTAGCTGCTAGCATTACTACTGTGGTAGCTGCTAGCATTACTACTGTGGTAGCTGCTAGCATTACTACTGTGGTAGCTGCTAGCATTACTACTGTGGTAGCTGCTAGCATTACTACTGTGGTAGCTGCTAGCATTACTAATGTGGTAGCTGCTAGCATTACTACTGTACATTACGAAATGTAGCTTCAAAGAACGTTCGACCTCATTCAATTGACTGCATATTTCTAAACTGTTCTAGTTGGATGTGGGTTAGGTTTTGATACTGTATCTAGAATGTTCTAGTTGGATGTGGGTTAGGTTTTGATACTGTATCTAGAATGTTCTAGTTGGATGTGGGTTAAGTTGTGGTTGTATTATGTATGGTCATTCCTATACTGTTCTGTTCCAGTTGGACGTGGGGGAGCTGAAGCAGCAGTTGGACCGGAGCCAGACTCTGTTTCCTGACAACCCCGTCAGTATGGGTCAAAGACCTGGCAGGATACCTCAACCACGCCTGGCTGCTCCAGAGACTGAACCCACCCTCAGCAGCTACGCACACGGTCAGTAAAACAACCACAACCAAAACCAGGGCTCTAAATTTGGTTGGTAGCTAAAAATTCATTGGTAGCAAAGTTAGGAGCACCACATGAAATTTAGGAGCACCAGAAAATAACATTTCTATAATCGATTGAAATACAGCCTATATTGTGCCTAATATGAATTCTAGCTACTTGTGAAGCACATGTTGTGCCCTAGAAACCAATACCTAACACAAATACATTATTTTATTATAAAAGCTAATGTTATGAATACCTGTCATTTACATTACAAAGTAATCCCCCGAGTGGCGCAGTGGTCTAAGGCACTGCATCGCAGTGCTAGCTGTGCCACTAGAGATCCTGGTTCGAATCCAGGCTCTGTCGTAGCCGGCCGCGACCGGGAGACCCATGGGGCGGCGCACAATTGGCCCAGCGTCGTCCAGGGTAGGGGAGGGAATGGCCGGCAGGGGATGTAGCTCAGTTGGTAGAGCATGGCGTTTGCAACGCCAGGGTTGTGGGTTCGATAAAAATAATGTATGTGCTAACTGTAAGTCGCTCTGGATAAGAGCGTCTGCTAAATGACTAAAATGTAATGTAAATGAATATTAGGTTTCTACATTGTGTAAAAGCCCTGTTTTACTATTGAGATGTATTGCATTGAAAACAGCACCTCACCTAAACAGGTGTTCTACTCCCTTAGCCAGCACCTCTCCTAAACAGGTGTTCTACTCTGCTAGCCAGCACCTCTCCTAACCAGGTGTTCTACTCTGCTAGCCAGCACCTCGCCTAAACAGGTGTTCTACACTGCTAGCCAGCACCTCTCCTAAACAGGTGTTCTACTCTGCTACCCAGCACCTCTCCTAAACAGGTGTTCTACTCTGCTAGCCAGCACCTCTCCTAAACAGGTGTTCTACTCTGCTAGCCAGCACCTCGCCTAAACAGGTGTTCTACACTGCTAGCCAGCACCTCTCCTAAACAGGTGTTCTACTCTGCTAGCCAGCACCTCTCCTAAACAGGTGTTCTACTCTGCTAGCCAGCACCTCGCCTAAACAGGTGTTCTACTCTGCTAGCCAGCACCTCTCCTAAACAGGTGTTCTACTCTGCTAGCCAGCACCTCTCCCTAAACAGGTGTTCTACCTCTGTTAGCCAGCACCTCTCCTAAACAGGTGTTCTACTCTGCTACCCAGCACCTCTCCTAAACAGGTGTTCTATTCTGCTAGCCAGCACCTCTCCTAAACAGGTGTTCTTCTCTGCTAGTCAGTACCTCTCCTAACCAGGTGTTCTACTCGCTAGCCAGCACCTCTCCTAAACAGGTGTTCTACTCTGCTAGCCAGCACCTCTCCTAAACAGGTGTTCTACTCTGTTAGGCAGCACCTCTCCTAAACAGGTGTTTTCTCTGCTAGCAGCACCTCCCTAACCAGGGTTACTCAGACAGACCTAAAACAGAGTGTACTCTGCTAGCCAGCACCTCTCTCATAACCAGGTCGTTCTACTCTGCTAGCCAGCACCTCTCCTAAACAGGTGTTCTACTCTGCTAGCCAGCACCTCGCCTAAACAGGTGTTCTACTCCGCTAGCCAGCACCTCTCCTAAACAGGTGTTCTTCTCTGCTAGCCAGCACCTCTCCTAAACAGGTGTTCTACTCTGCTAGCCAGCACCTCTCCCTAAACAGGTGTTCTACTCTGCTACCCAGCACCTCTCCTAAACAGGTGTTCTATTCTGCTAGCCAGCACCTCTCCTAAACAGGTGTTCTTCTCTGCTAGTCAGTACCTCTCCTAACCAGGTGTTCTACTCTGCTAGCCAGCACCTCTCCTAAACAGGTGTTCTACTCGTAATCCTAAACAGGTGTCTCTCTGCTGTCAGCACCTCTCCTAAACAGGTGTTCTACTCTGCTAGCCAGCACCTCTCCTAAACAGGTGTTCTACTGTGCTAGCCAGCACCTTGCCTAAATAGGTTAAACAAATCAAAATATATTTTATATTTGAGATTCTTCTAATAGCCAACCTTTGCCTTGATGACAGCTTTGCACACTCTTGGCGTTATCTCAACCAGCTTCATGAGGTAGTCACCTGGAATGCATTTCAATTAACAGGTGTACCTTCTTAAAAGTTAATTTGTGGAATTTATTTCCTTCTTAATGCATTTGAGCCAATCAGTTGTGTTGTGATAAGGTGGGGGGGGTATACAGAAGATAGCCCTATTTGGTAAAAGACCAAGTCCATATTATGGCAAGAACAGCTCAAATAAGCAAAGAGAAACAACAGTCCATCATTACTTCAAGACATTTAAGAAGGAACATTTCAAGAACTTTGAAAGGTTCTTCAAGTGCAGTCGCAAAAACCATCAAGCGCTATGATGAAACTGGCTCTCATGAGGACCGCCACAAGAATGGAAGACCCAGAGTTACCTCTGCTGCAGAGGATAAGTTCATTAGAGTTACCAGCCTCAGAAATTGCAGCCCAAATAAATGCTTCACAGAGTTCAAGTAACAGACACATCTCAACATCAACTGTTCAGAGGGGACTGTGTGAATCAGGCCTTCATGGTCGAATTGCTGCAAAGAAACCACTACTAAAGGACACCAATAAGAAGAAGAGACCTGCTTGGGCCAAAAAACATGAGCAATGGACATTAGACTGGTGGAAATTTGTGGGTTTTGGTTCAAACGGCCATGTCTTTGTGAGACGCGTTGTGGGTGAACGGATGATCTCCGCATGTGTATTTCCCACCGTAAAGCACGGAGGAGGAGGTGTTATGGTGTGGGGG
Organism: Coregonus clupeaformis; assembly: GCF_020615455.1. Taxonomy (NCBI): domain Eukaryota; kingdom Metazoa; phylum Chordata; class Actinopteri; order Salmoniformes; family Salmonidae; genus Coregonus; species Coregonus clupeaformis. The sequence goes on from NW_025535580.1 coordinate 55,718, forward strand.
TGCTTTGCTGGTGACACTGTGATTTTATTTAGAATTCAAGGCACACTTAACAAGCACAGCATTCTGCTGTGATACACCATCCCATCTGGTTTGGGCTTAGTGGGACTATCATTTGTTTTTCAATAGGACAATGACCCAACACACCTCCAGGCTGTGAAAGGGCTATTTTACCAAGAAGGATAAATAATAACAATAACAATCTGCGACATGTTCGTAGTTGTCACGGGAAAGGTCCGATGGATACCTTCATTTGTGAAAAATGTATTGAACTTGATGCAGCTAAAGAAAGGATTATTAGTCTTCGTGAAGAAATAACAAATTTGACCAAGCTGAATAAGGATTCCAAAAGACTATCACCATCTTTAAATGCCAGAAAGAAGGAGAAGAATCGTTCTCGGCGCGCCTACCTTCTACTCCCGCGTCCGGACTTTCAAATCACTTTGAAGCCCTGTATCAGCTGTCTTCTGCCGGGGTCTTGGGTGTGCCCTCCATGGCTGTAGATGTCTCTCCAGCTACCTCTACCTGTCCTAGTTAATCAACTGCCTTGTCATAGCCTGGACCACCGCGGCCCCCCTGCGCTGGGCCGTGCTCTCTGGATCAAAGCTCTTTTCCTTTGGCTGTTGTGCCTGCACGTAGCCGGCGCCTCAGCAGCCCTCTTCTCAGGTGAGTTCTGATCAGCATCGAGACACTGCAGAGGCCGGATCTTTCTGGCTATTGTGATAGGAAGTTCGAAGGTGTGGCATATATCTGTACCTGGGGCAAAAGTTCAGGATATCACCAGGTTGCTTCCGAGGCTGTGCATCAGTCACCAGGGGCTGTTAGAATCAGGAATTCCCCAGGGCAGCTGTCTAGGCCCCTTGCTTTTTTCAATCTTTACTAATGACATGCCACTGGCTTTGAGTAAAGCCAGTGTGTCTATGTATGTGGATGACTCAACACTATACACATCAGCTACCACAGCAACTGAAATGACTGCATTCTTAACAGAGTTGCAATTAGTTTCGGAATGGGTGTCAAGGAATAAGTTAGTCCAAAATATTTCCAAAAACTAAAAGCATTGTATTTAGGTCAAATCATTCACTAAACCTGGACTACTGTTCAGTCGTGTGGTCAGGTGCCACAAAGAGGGACTTAGGAAAATTGCAATTGGCTCAGAAGAGGAAGCACGGCTGGCCCTTGGATGGACATAGAGAGCTAACATTAATATGCATGTCAATCTCTCCTGGCTCAAAGTGGAGGAGAGATTGACTTCATCACTACTTGTATTTGTGAGCGGTATTGACATGTTGAATGCACCAAGCTGTCTGTTTGAACTACTGGCACACAGCTCGGACACCCATGCATACCCCACAAGACATGCCACCAGAGGTCTCTTCACAGTCCCCAAGTCCAGAACAGACTATGGGAGGCACACAGTACTACATAGAGCCATGACTACATGGAACTCTATTCCACATCAAGGAACTCATGCAAGCAGTAAAATTAGATTTAAAAAACAGATAAAAACACACCTTATGGAACAGAGGGGACTATGAAGCAACACAAACACAGGCACAGACACATGATAAGACATGCTCTCTACACACACGGACACATGGATTTTGTGTTGTAGATATGTGATAATCTGTTGTGATGTACAAAAAAACTACAGAGTGGCGCAGCGGTCTAAGGCACTGCTAGAGGCGTCACTACAGACCCGGGTTCGATCCCAGGCTGTATCACAACTGGCCGTGATCGGGAATCCCATAGAGCGGTGCACAATTGGCCCAGCGTCGTCCGTGTTAGGGGATGGTTTGGCCGGGGGGGCTTTACTTGGCTCATCGCGCTCCTGCGACAGGGTGGCGGGCCAAGCACCTGCAGGCTGACCTCGGTCATCAGTTGAGCGGTGTTTTCCGCCGACACGTTGGTGCGGCTGGCTTCCGGGTTAAACGGGCGGGTGTTAAGAAGCGCGGTTAGGCTGGTCATGACCTTCGGCTCCCGAGCCTGTTGAGGTGTTCATGTGGTCATGTTTCGGAGGACGCATGACTCGACCTTCGGCTCCTTGGGGAGTTGCAGCGATGAGACAAGATCAAAATTGGGGGAGAAAAAAGGGGGATAAAATACCACAAAAAAATGTAAATTTTGCAAGAACAGTAACTGCTGCCTTGGCAGTATGGGGATTATAAATACAAATACACTCCTCAGCAAAAGGAACATGACAAAGGACTCAGACCTTGAGAAACAAGATTCTCTAGTCTGATGAAACTATTTGGCCTGAATGCCAAGCGTCACGTCTGGAGGAAACCTGGTACCATCCCTATAGTGAAGCATGGTGGTGGCAGCATCATGCTGTGGGGATGTTTTTCAGCGGCAGGGACTGGGACACTAGTCAGGATCGAGGGAAAGATGAACGGAGCAAAGTATAGAGAGATCCTTGATGAAAACCTGCTCCAGAGCGTTCAGGACCTCAGACTGGGGTGAAGGTTCACCTTCCAACAGGACAACGAACCTAAGCACACAGCCAAGACAATGCAGGAGTGGCTTCAGGATAAGTCTCTAAATGTCCTTGAGTGGCCCAGCCAGAACCCGGACTTGAACTCGATCGAACATCTCTGGAGAAACCTGAAAACAGCTGTGCAGCAACGTTCCCCATCTAACCTGACAGAGCTTGAGAGGATCTGCAGAGAAGAATGGGAGAAACTCCCCAAATACAGGTGTGCCAAGCTTGTAGCTTGGCCTGTCGCCTAAAACCCTCACAAACTTTTACAGATGCACAATTGAGAGCATACTGTCGGGCTGTATGACCGCCTGGTACGGCAACTGCACCGCCCACAACCGCAGGGCTCTCCAGAGGGTGGTGCGGTCTGCACAACGCATCACCGGGGGCAAACTACCAGCCCTCCAGGACACATACAGCACCCGATGTCACAGGAAGGCCACTGCCTGTTCACCCCGCTATCATGCAGAAGGCGAGGTCAGTACAGGTGTATCAAAGCTGGGACTGAGAGACTGAAAAACAGCTTCTATCTCAAGGCCATCAGACTGTTAAACAGCCATCACTAGCACAGAGAGGCTGCTGCCTATATACAGACTTGAAAATCACTGACCACTTTAATAAATGGAACACTAGTCACTTTAATAATGACACTTTAATAATGTTTACATATCTTGCATTACCCATCTTATATGTATATTCTGTATTCTATACTATCTATTGCATCTTAGACTATGCCACTATGATAATTACATTGCTCATCCATATACACTGCTCAAAAAAATAAAGGGAACACTAAAATAACACATCCTAGATCTGAATGAATGAAATAATTTTATTAAATACTTTTTTCTTTACATAGTTGAATGTGCTGACAACAAAATCACACAAAAATTATCAATGGAAATCAAATTTATCAACCCATGGAGGTCTGGATTTGGAGTCACCCTCAAAATTAAAGTGGAAAACCACACTACACGCTGATCCAACTTTGATGTAATGTCCTTAAAACAAGTCAAAATGAGGCTCAGTAGTGTGTGTGGCCTCCACGTGCCTGTATGACCTCCCTACAACGCCTGGGCATGCTCCTGATGAGGTGGCGGATGGTCTCCTGAGGGATCTCCTCCCAGACCTGGACTAAAGCATCCGCCAACTCCTGGACAGCCTGTGGTGCAACGTGGCGTTGGTGGATGGAGCAAGACATGATGTCCCAGATGTGCTCAATTGGATTCAGGTCTGGGGAACGGGCGGGCCAGTCCATAGCATCAATGCCTTCCTCTTGCAGGAACTGCTGACACACTCCTGCCACATGAGGTCTAGCATTGTCTTGCATTAGGAGGAACCCAGGGCCAACTGCACCAGCATATGGTCTCACAAGGGGTCTGAGGATCTCATCTCGGTACCTAATGGCAGTCAGGCTACCTCTGGCGAGCACATGGAGGGCTGTGCGGCCCCCAAAGAAATGCCACCCCACACCATGACTGACCCACCGCCAAACCGGTCATGCTGGAGGATGTTGCAGGCAGCAGAACGTTCTCCACGGCGTCTCCAGACTCTGTCACGTCTGTCACATGTGCTCAGTGTGAACCTGCTTTCATCTGTGAAGAGCACAGGGCGCCAGTGGCGAATTTGCCAATATTGGTGTTCTCTGGCAAATGCCAAACGTCCTGCACGGTGTTGGGCTGTAAGCACAACACCCACCTGTGGACGTCGGGCCCTCATACCACCCTCATGGAATCTGTTTCTGACCGTTTGAGCAGACACATGCACATTTGTGGCCTGCTGGAGGTCATTTTGCAGGGCTCTGGCAGTGCTCCTCCTGCTCCTCCTTGCACAAAGGCAGCGGTAGCGGTCCTGCTGCTGGGTTGTTGCCTTCCTACGGCCTCCTCCACGTCTCCTGATGTACTGGCCTGTCTCCTGGTAGCGCCTCCATGCTCTGGACACTACGCTGACAGACACAGCAAACCTTCTTGCCACAGCTCGCATTGATGTGCCATCCTGGATGAGCTGCACTACCTGAGCCACTTGTGTGGGTTGTAGACTCGTCTCATGCTACCACTAGAGTGAAAGCACCGGCAGCATTCAAAAGTGACCAAAACATCAGCCAGGAAGCATAGGAACTGAGAAGTGGTCTGTGGTCACCACCTGCAGAACCAGTCCTTTATTGGGGGTGTCTTGCTAATTGCCTATAATTTCCACCTGTTGTCTATTCCATTTGCACAACAGCATGTGAAATGTATTGTCAATCAGTGTTGCTTCCTAAGTGGACAGTTTGATTTCACAGAAGTGTGATTGACTTGGAGTTACATTGTATATTCTTATTCCTTTACTTAGATTAGTGTGTATTAGGTTTTGTTGTGTATCTGTTAGATATTACTGCCCTGTCGGAACTAGAAGCACAAGCATTTCGCTACACTCGCAATAATATCTGCTAACCATGTCTATGTGACCAATAACATCTGCTAACCATGTCTATGTGACCAATAACATCTGCTAACCATGTCTATGTGACCAATAACATCTGCTAACCATGTCTATGTGACCAATAACATCTGCTAACCATGTCTATGTGACCAATAACATCTGCTAACCATGTCTATGTGACCAATACATTTGATTATATATAACCATGTTATTACCCGGTACCCCCGTCTATATAACCATGTTATTACCCGGTACCCGTCTATATAACCATGTTATTACCTGGTACCCGTCTATATAACCATGTTATTACCTGGTACCCCGCTCTATATAACCATGTTATTACCTGGTATCCCGTCTATATAGCCATGCTATTACCTGGTACCCCGTCTATATAACCATGTTATTACCTGGTACCCCGTCTATATAACCATGTTATTACCTGGTACCCCATCTATATAACCATGTTATTACCAGGTACCCCGTCTATATAACCATGTTATTACCTGGTACCCCGTCTATATAACCTGGGGAATAAATACACTGTTATTTCTTTTTTCCTCTCCGTTTATGGGCCTGTAAGTAATACAACTCAACTTCTAACTTGTGGACAGTCCCGTTCTAACCATTTAGTACCATTCTAACCCTTCTCACTCCTCTTTGTCCTAGATTACCCATACTGCCTTGCGGGGAAGGAGCTGAGGGGCGTGGTCAAGGCTTTGATTGGTCGCTGCAGCGAGAGTCTACAGGACTTCTATGACCACTGTGTTTACACCATGCTGAGAGAACTGGACAAACAGACCGGTACACACACCACACACCACACACCTTACGTACAAAACCTGGATCCTGCATACTTCCATTAAGTTTATTATTGCTAGACACTATTTTTGCTACGCAACTCCACAGATCACCATTTTGCGTAGCTATATTTAGTTATTGCGTAGCTATTTGTAGTTATTGCGTAGCTATTTGTAGTTATTGCGTAGTTATTGCGTAGCTATTTGTAGTTATTGCGTAGCTATTTGTAGTTATTGCGTAGCTATTTGTAGTTATTGCGTAGCTATTTGTAGTTATTGCGTAGCTATTTGTAGTTATTGCGTAGCTATTTGTAGTTATTGCGTAGCTATTTGTAGTTATTGCGTAGCTATTTGTAGTTATTGCGTAGTTATTGCGTAGCTATTTGTAGTTATTGCGTAGTTATTGCGTAGCTATTTGTAGTTATTGCGTAGCTATTTGTAGTTATTGCGTAGCTATTTGTAGTTATTGCGTAGCTATTTGTAGTTATTGCGTAGCTATTTGTAGTTGTAGTGTTGCATACTGTGTAGGGTTAAACTCCTCCCTCCTCCCTGCAGGAGATCCTCTCCATGGTTACCGGGTGTGTATCCAGGCCATCCTACAAGATAAGCCCAGAATAGCTACACAGAACCTGCCTGACGTGAGTCTGTCCGTCCTGTCTGTGACTGTCTGATATTAACAAAATATTACATTTTTATATGATCTGATTAGTCTCGTACTGACCAATCAAATTCTGACTCAAGTTAACATAAATATGGGTTGTATTTACAATGGTGTTTGTTCTTCACTGGTTGCCCTTTTCTTGTGGCAACAGGTCACACGTCTTGCAGCTGTGATTGCACACTGTGGTATTTCACCCAATAGATATGGGAGTTTATCAAAATTGGATTTGTTTTCTAATTCTTTGTGGGTCTGTGTAATCTGAGGGAAATATGTGTCTCTAATATGGTCATACATTTGGCAGGAGGTTAGGAAGTGCAGCTCAGTTTCCACCTCATTTTGTGGGCAGTGTGCTCATAGCCTGTCTTCTCTTGAGAGCCAGGTCTGCCTACGGCGGCCTTCTCAATAGCAAGGCTATGCTCACTGAGTCTGTACATAGTCAAAGCTTTCCTTAAGTTTGGGTCAGTCACAGTGGTCAGGTATTCTGCCATTGTGTACTTTCTGTTTAGGGCCAAATAGCATTCTAGTTTGCGCAGTTTTTTTGTTAATTATTTTCAATGTCTCAAGTAATTATCTTTTTGTTTTCTCATGATTTGGGTCTAATTGTGTTGCTGTCCTGGGGCTCTGTGGGGTCTGTTTGTGTTTGTGAACAGAGCCCCAGGACCAGCTTGCTTAGGGACTCTTCTCCAAGTTCATCTTTCTGTAGGTGATGGCTTTGTTATGGAAGGTTTGGGAATCACTTCCTTTTAAGTGGTTATAGAATTTAACGGCTCTTTTCTCAATTCAATTCAGTAGACTTTATTGACATGGCAAGATAAATTACTTAAATATAACAAAAAATGGTGGGACCAACAGCAATAATAATAGTAGTAGTGGAAATGGGATTACCATGAACAGCAACTACAACAACAATATTAATGAGAACAACAATACATTAAAGCAATAGTAGTTGACCAATCTCAACATGACTGAGAAGACATATTACATGGTATGAAAGCCTAAGCTAAATGGGAAATAGTATTGCCATCACATTGCACTTTTCACTGGCTGTCCCTCAGGTTGTGGCATTAGGACATATGGCTGCCAAAACTCACATTTAGTATTTTCACCTAATACATATATATATATGTTTTCTATTCATGTTTTATAGTTTCTAATTCTTTGTACTGAATGATAATTTTAGGAAAGAAAGATTCTCTTAAGTCTGAGTATTTGTTACAGTGTAATAGGAAATGCAGCTCTGTCTCTACCTCCCCCGGGGGGCAGAGTGTGCACAGCCTGTCCTCTCTGGGCAGCCAGGTTTGCCTGTGATGACCGGTCTCTATAGCTAGACTGTGCTCACTGAGTCTGTACCTAGTCAGTGTTTTTCTCAGTTTTCTATCAGTCACAGTGGTCAGATAGTCTGCCACCATGTACTGTCTGTTTAGAGCCAAATAGCATTGAAGTTTACTTTGATTTTTTTGTGGTGTCTTTCCAATAGGTGATATATTTTTCTTTTTGCTTTGTGATGATTTGGTTGGGCCAGATTTTCTGAGTGCTGTCCTGAGGCTCTATGAGGTGGGTTTTGGTTAGTGAACTGAGCCTCAGAACCAGCTGGCTGAGGGGACTCTTCTCTTGTTTCATCTCTTGACATAGTAGAGCTGTGTGATGAAATGTTTTGGGGTCACTTGTTTTTAGATGGTTGTAAAATTTGATGGCTCTTTTTTCTATTCGAATAAGGAGGGGGTATTGGCCCAATTCTGCTCTACATGCATTATTTGGAGTTGTTCTTTGCTCTGCATGCAGTATTTTGATTGGATGTTTGTCCCATTTGGCAAACTAATTACAGTGGGAAAAAAAAAGTATTTAGTCAGCCACCAATTGTGCAAGTTCTCCCACTTAAAAAGATGAGAGAGGCCTGTAATTTTCATCATAGGTACACGTCAACTATGACAGAAAAAATGAGGGAAAAAAATCCAGAAAATCACATTGTAGGATTTATAATGAATTTATTTGCAAATTATGGTGGAAAATAAGTATTTGGTCAATAACAAAAGTTTCTCAATACTTTGTTATATACCCTTTGTTGGCAATGACACAGGTCAAACGTTTTCTGTAAGTCTTCACAAGGTTTTCACACTGTTGCTGGTATTTTGGCCCATTCCTCCATGCAGATCTCCTCTAGAGCAGTGATGTTTTGGGGCTGTCGCTGGGCAACACGGACTTTCAACTCCCTCCAAAGATTTTCTATGGGGTTGAGATCTGGAGACTGGCTAGGCCACTCCAGGACCTTGAAATGCTTCTTACGAAGCCACCCCTTCGTTGCCCGGGCGGTGTGTTTGGGATCATTGTCATGCTGGAAAGACCCAGCCACGTCTTCAATGCCCTTGCTGATGGAAGGAGGTTTTCACTCAAAATCTCACGATACATGGCCCCATTCATTCTTTCCTTTACACGGATCAGTCGTCTGGTCCCTTTGCAGAAAAAACAGCCCCAAAGCATGATGTTTCCACCCCCATGCTTCACAGTAGGTATGGTGTTCTTTGAATGCAACTCAGCATTCTTTGTCCTCCAAACACGACGAAGTTGAGTTTTGACCAAAAAGTTCTATTTTGGTTTCATCTGACCATATGACATTCTCCCAATCCTCTTCTGGATCATCCAAATGCACTCTAGCAAACTTCAGACGGGCCTGGACATGTACTGGCTTAAGCAGGGGGGACACGTCTCGCACTGCAGGATTTGAGTCCCTGGCGGCGTAGTGTGTTACTGATGGTAGGCTTTGTTACTTTGGTCCCAGCTCTCTGCAGGTCATTCACTAGGTCCCCCCGTGTGGTTCTGGGATTTTTGCTCACCGTTCTTGTGATCATTTTGACCCCACGGGGTGAGATCTTGCGTGGAGCCCCAGATCGAGGGAGATTATCAGTGGTCTTGTATGTCTTCCATTTCCTAATAATTGCTCCCACAGTTGATTTCTTCAAACCAAGCTGCTTACCTATTGCAGATTCAGTCTTCCCAGCCTGGTGCAGGTCTACAATGTTGTTTCTGGTGTCCTTTGACAGCTCTTTGGTCTTGGCCATAGTGGAGTTTGGAGTGTGACTGTTTGAGGTTGTGGACAGGTGTCTTTTATACTGATAACAAGTTCAAACAGGTGCCATTAATACAGGTAACGAGTGGAGGATAGAGGAGCCTCTTAAAGAAGAAGTTACAGGTCTGTGAGAGCCAGAAATCTTGCTTGTTTGTAGGTGACCAAATACTTATTTTCCACCATAATTTGCAAATAAATTCATTAAAAATCCTATAATGTGATTTTTTGGATTTTTTTCTCTCATTTTGTCTGTCATAGTTGACGTGTACCTATGATTAAAATTACAGGCCTCTCTCATCTTTTTAAGTGGGAGAACTTGCACAATTGGTGGCTGACTAAATACAGTATTAGAGAGCGGACCCCATACTTCGCTGCCATATAAAGCAATTGGTTCTATAACTGATTGGAACAGTTTGAGCCAGATTCTAATTAGAATTTTGATTTTAATGTTCCTTTTAATGGCATAGAATGCTCTTCTTGCTTTGTCTCTCAGCTCATTCACAGCCATGTGAAAGATACCCGTGTTGCTGATATTTGGTCCTAGATACGTGTCGTTTTGGTGGGTTCTAATAAAACTGTGTCCAAATATAATGTATATTTGTCATCCTGATTTCCGGACCTCTTTGGAATATCATTATATTCATGTTTCTTTAGATTAACGGTCAGGGCCCAGGTCTGACAGAACCTGTGCAGATGATCTAGATAGGGGTAAACTTCCTGTGAGGGCACATAATTTTTTTCCTTCTTGATGGGGGGGGGTATGTTGTAACAGAAAAGGGGGAGATGTAGGGGAGCTTAAAAAATTATTTTTCCAGAAAGCCACATATAACCAAATAAACCCTTCCAGGTTCTTTACAGAAAAAAAGTAGGGAACAAATAATAACACTATTAATGAAAATAAATAATAACTAAATAACCCTCTCCGAGTTCTTCTACAGAAAAAACAGGAAATAAATAACACTATTTATGAAATAAATAATAAATAAATAACCCCTGGTCTTATAGAAAAAAAAAGCCATGGAACATTAACTTCATGTTGGCATGCACAATCTTAACAGATAAAATTCAGCTCAGTTGTTAGAGCAGAATCTTTCTGAACATATGAGCAGTTCTTAAAGTTTTGTGTTCTTGCTATAATCCTTTTGTAGGTTCAGTAGGCTTGTAGACACCGCAGTTTGAGAAGCCTCTCTCTCATCAACTTCCTGAGAAAACCACTGAAGGAAGCAGGTTGAGAAACTGAACTAAGTGATACAGACCTACACAGCACAATACATTTCTACTACCAGTATGGTTGTAAAGATGGATTTTTTCAGTAGATTTTATTATGATTATATTTGTTTATGCTAGAATGACTCATTCAAGCCAGAAAAGTGAGCTTACTATGTACAGTGGGGAATAGGGGCCACCACTGTGAAGTTTCCACTTAAAAAGATGAGAGAGGCCTGTAATTTTCATCATAGGTACACGTCAACTATGACAGACAAATTGAGAAAAAACAAAAATCAGTAGGATTTTAATGAATTTATTTGAAATTATGGTGTGAGAAAATAAATTGGTACTAAGCAAAACAAGTAAGATTTCTGGCTCACAGACCTGGTAACTTCTCTTTAAGAGGCTTTTCACTGGTACCGTATTAATGGCACCGTTTGAATTATAGTATAAAAGAACGTAAACCTAAAACAGTACATTCAAACTTGCACTATGGGTAAGACCAAAGAGTGTCAAAGGACACCAGAAACAAAATTGTAGACCTGCACTCAGGTGGGAAGACTGCATCTGCAATAGTAAGCAGCTTGGTTAGAAGAACCAATCAACTGTGGGAGCAATTATTAGGAAATGGAAGACACATGTAAGACCACAAATCTGATGGGGTCCACGCAAGAACCACACGGGGGGACTAGTGGAATGACCTGCAGAGAGTTGGGACTAAAGTAACAAAGCATATCATCAGTAACACACTACGCAATTTCAAATCCCACAATGTGAAGATGTGTCCCCTGCTTAAGCTAGTACATGTCAGGCGGCTAGAAGATGATGATCCAGAAGAGGATTGGGAGAATGTAAGTGTCAGATGAAACCAAAAGAGAACTTGGTAAAAATACATTGTGTTTAGAAAAGAATGGAGTTGATCGAAAGAAATAATTATACCTACTGGGAAGTATGGGGGTGGGAAAATATGGGTATTGGGGCTGGCGCAAAGGGACCAGGACGACTAATCTGCGGTAAAGGAAAGAATGAATGGGGCCAGCGTAGGAGATTTTTGAGTGAAATCCTCCTTCATCAGCAAGTGGGCATTTGAAGATGAAACGGTGGTCAGCATGACAATGATCCCAAACATAACGCCTGGGCAACGAAGGAGTGGCTTTGGAAGAAGCATTTCAAGGTCCTGGAGGGGTTTTAGTTAGTCTCAGATCTCAACTCCCCATAGAAAATCTTTTTGGAGAGAGTTGAAAGTCTGTGGGGTTGCCCAGCTGTACAGCCCCCAAAACATCACTGCTCTAGAGGAGATCTGCAAGGGAGGAATGTAGGCCAAAATACTTCAGCAACAGGTGTGTGAAAACCTTGTGAAGACTTTTACAGAAAACGTTTGACCTGTGTCATTGCTAATGTAAAGGGTTATATAATAAAGTATTGAGAAACTTTTTTTTATTGATCAAATATTTTATTTTCCACATAATAATAAATTATAAATTGCAAGGATTTTGGATTTTTTTTTATTTTGTCTGTCATAGTTGATGGAAAACCGGTGATGAAAATTACAGGCCTTCTATCTTTTTAGGGGAGAACTTCTGGCAAAATTGGTGGCTGACTTAAATACTTTTTTTCCCCACTGGTATGTCTCATAGGGAATTGGAGCTGCATCTAATGAGAAGTTGAATATCAGGTATTTTAGCAGTTAAGAAGCTAGTCTCGAAGCACTGATGCAAATGTTAATCGATCAATCTTGATTTCATCTGAGTTTTCAGTGGTTTCATGCGAGTTTGAGATATATGTTGCTGCAAAAACCGAGGACATTTTCATTGCGTGGGTTTTTGATGTTTGGATATGTGTCGTTGGGAGAAGGGGAAGAAGTAATGAGACTGTTGGGTTGAATGGGTTTAGAACATACAGCCTCTGTGTAACCAGCCAACTAAACTGATAGGAAGGGGGCTTATCAATGCTTCGGCAATAAAGGGGTTGAAAAAGACGGATTTTTTTGCATGAACATGTAGATTACTGAATCGCACACCGAACTCCGCCAGATTTCCAGTGCCTCACGCATTTTCAGCTGGGAACGGGACCGCTGGGTTTCTGTCGACAGGTTTTGGGTAGGAAGATGGACGAATGCGCGTTTTTACTGTTCAAAAGCAGCGCCAATTTTACTCAAATGCTTTTAGGTGTGGGGAATACATGTCGTAAATGAGTTTCCTCGCCTTGTAGCTGCAAGTTAAGGCTGTTGGGTATTTCTGTCACGCCTGTTAAAAAATGGAGGTGCATTTCATTCTGGGGATAGGGAGGTTAATGAAGAAATGGAACCGGAAAAGTCTCAAAACCCGCCCCGCTCAGCCATCGGACCTCTGTGTAGGTAAGACTCCCGAGAGACTCCAGTTCAGACAGGAATTCTTGGAACTGCCTGTGCCTTAAGTCCCTTTGTCTGATGAAGTTTATGCACGATACCTCACAACCTCATTAGAGAATCCCACTGCCAACACTTTGCAGCACAGTGTTTGTGGTGAATTAGGTATGTGGATGGGGGGAGAGATTTTCCAACTTCCGGTTCATGCGTCTATTAGACCCTGGAGAAGCTCGACCACCATGCTAGGAGCCCCGCTGGTGGATGGTTAGCCAGCTTTGAAGACCAGGTCAACTTCTCCATGGTTTGGCACACTTTTGTCAAAAATATCCTTTTTGAGACTTTTGGAGGGCTGCCAGCTCTAGCATATTCTCAAAGTTTTGCACTAACTTAGTAATAAAATGAGCAGTTGGGGCTGTGGTCTGGGTAATGGGTCATCCAGGTGCTAAGAAAAAAAGAAATTCTTCTGCTGCAGCTGGGCATATACATTACCTTTCTTCTAACGTGGTGATTGTACTCACCTTGACAGACTTTATTGGAATGATTTTCTTCGACACACCCTCGACAGCATCCATACATTTCTTAACAAACTCTCCACAGTGAAAGGCTTACCGCTGTTTGCTATCAGTTAGCAACCCGAAAAGCTGTCCTAACGATGCTGGGTTCAGCTGAGCTAGGCGATAAATGGATTCTGCTGAGATAGTAGTCCACTTTTTTAGCTTTGAGAGTTTGTCTGCTGAAGATGACCTTGCAAGCTATCGTGACTCTGTTCTTTGTGACGGGATTCATAGTGTGGCGAAGATTGTATTCTGTATGCACGCCTTGAAGATGAGACAAACAGCCTTTTCTTTGTACTTGAACAAAAAATAATGTTGTCCACCGCGGGTTAAATACCTGCACTTGAATCAATTTTTTTTTTAATTCCCATATTCGTTCTCTCTTTGACAGGTTGTGGGGTATTTGTGATTTTTTTTCTGGAGGCCAACAGAATAGCTGCCTCTGGGATTGTTCAGAGACGGGCCAAATGTGCTGACGAAATCCAGGGCCGAGTTTGGTGACTACTGATCTAGATCGCTGCTGTAACCCCCCCCTTAGTGGGAGACAGTAGCACCAGGTCATCTGCACACAGCAGACACTTGATTTCAGTGTTGTGTAGGGTGAGACCACGTGCTGCCGATTCTTCTAATGTTTTTGCTCATTCATTAATGTAGATGTTAAATAGTGTTGGATTATTGGGCAGCCTTACTCAGCCCCTGAGAGAAGAAGTCTGTTTGTTTGTTTGTTTTGCCGATTGTAACCACACATTGTTTTTAGTGTACATGATTTAAAAAACATATGTCCCCCCAATACCACTTTCTATTAGTTTATATAAAATACCTTCGTGACAAATTGAATCAAATGCTATTTGAAGTCTACAAAACACGAGTAGATTTTGACTTTGTTTTGGTTACTTGTTGTAATTAGAGTGGAGGGTATAAATGTGGTTGATTTGTTAAAAATCCAATTTGGCTTTGCTTAGGACGTTGTGTTATCAAGGAAATGACGTAGTCTGCTGTTTATGATACTGCAGAGAATTTACCCAAGTTGCTGTTAACACACATTCCTCTAATTATTTGGGTCAAATTTGTTCCATTTTTATAGATTGGTGGATCAATCCCTGGTCCAAATATTGGGGGAAATACCTGCAGTGAATAATGTTGAAGAGTTTGAGTAAAACAATCGTATATGATCATTTCATTTAAAATACATCAGCACCACAGGCCTTTTTGGGTTGGAGAGTGCATTGTTTCCAATAATTATTGTTTGTAATTGGGGTATCCACAGGATTCTGATAGTCTTTGACTGCTGATTCAAGGATTTATAATTTTTCTTGTATATTTGTTGTTTGGGCTCTTTGTTATATTGCTGTAGAGGTTTGCAAAGTGTACATATCCCCATTTTGGATAGCAAGATGTGTTGTAATATTAAATCTCCCAGAAGTGGTTTGATTCTATGGATTCATCAATTCATCAGCTGATTTAAAATGAAATCAAATGTTATTTTGTCACATGTGCCAAATACAACAGGTGTTACAGTGAAATGCTGCACTGACAAGCCCTTAACCAACAATGCAGTTTTAAGAAAAAAGTGTTAAGTAAAAAAATAGATCAATAAAAAGTAAGAAAAATTAAAGAGCAGCAGTAAAATAACAGTAGGAGGTATAGAGGGGTACCGTACAGAGTCAATGTGTGGGGGACAGTTGAGGTAATATGTAATGTGGGTAGCATTAAAGTGATATGCATAGATAATAAACAGGTAGTAGTAGTAGTTTTTGTTTTTTTTGTAAAAAGAGGGAGAATGCAAATACTCAGGTAGCCATTTATTTGCGTACACACTACCCCCTGTAGTGCCTTGCGGTGGAGGCCAAGCATGCATACCAGGTGGTGATGCAACCAGTAGGATGCTCTCGATGGTGCAGCTGTATAACTTTTTTACCATCTGAGGACCCAGTGCCAAATCTTTTTCAGTCTCCTGAGGGGGGAATAGGTTTGTATTCCCTCTTCACGACTCCTGGTGTGTTGGACATGATAGTTGTGGCATGTGGATACCAAGGAACTTGAAGCTCTCAACCTGCTCCACTACAGCCCCGGCCGACGAGAATGGGGGGAGCTCGGCCCTCCTTTTCCTGTAGTCCACAATATCTCCTTTGTCTTGATCATGTTGAGGGAGAGGTTGTTATTTGGCACCACACAGCCAGGTCTTGACCTCCTCCCTATAGGCTGTTCATCATTGTCGGTGATCAGGCCTACCACTGCTGTGTCGCCGGCAAACTTAATGATGGTGTTGAAGTGTGCCTGGCCATGCAGTCATGGGTGAACAGGGAGTACAGGAAGGGGACTGAGCACGCACCCCGGAGGGGCCTCCGGTTGAGGATCAGCGTGGCAGATGTGTTGTTACCTACCTTACCACCTGGGGGCGCCCATCAGGAAGTACAGGATCAGTTGCAGAGGGAGGTGTTTAGTCCCAGGGTCTTAGCTTATTGCTGTTCCTTTTTTGTTCTTATGGTGTGTTTGTATTGCTTCAGTGTTCCAATATTGAAGGCGGTATTTTTGTTATTGGGTCCTGTTTTTGATTAGGTAGATTTTGCAATCATTATAAACCATTTTTCATTATCTATTATTTTTGTTTGCTCTTTATGTTTTTTAGATTAGCCAAGGAGCCTAATTTATCAAATATAAAGTTTATGTTCCAAACGGACAAATGTACACCTCATTGCTGTAGGAGAATGTTAAGGTAAAAAGTATTTTGTTATTAATTGCTTTTTGGTAGATTTCTGTACTGTTTTCACTCCATCTATAGGTCTGTTTAGTACCATGTACTTTATTGGGCCGTGATGCTTCATGGTTGGGTTCTGCTCTTCTCAGATACACTGTGATTTTATGTGGTCAGAGAGAGGTGTTAGTGGGCTGACTGTGAAGGCTCTGAGAGACCCGGCTGAGGTTGTGATGAAGTAGTCTACAGTACTGCTGCCAAGGGATGAGCTGTAGGTGTACCTACCAAAAAAGTCCCCTTAGCCTACATTGACTATGTACAGACCCAGTGTTCGACGGAGCTATACTCTTGTTTGACTTGTTTCCATAGTTGTTTCTGGGGGGTATGTGGGGAGGGAAAGGTTGTTGCTTCCGGTAGGTGTTTATCCCTGATGTTAATAATGTTTAGTAGTTTTTGTTCTTTGCTCCCCCCCCTCTCTCTTGCTCCCCCCCCATATGCTGCTCCTCCCCTGTTGCTCCTCCTCTGTGTCCTCCTCTGTGCCTCCTCTATGTTGCTCCTCCCCTCTTGTTGCTCCTCCCCTCTATGTTGCTCCTCCCCTCTGTTGCTCTTCCCTCTATGTTGCTCCTCCCCTCTGCTGCTCCTCCCTCTATGTTGCTCCTCCCTCTATGTTGCTCCTCCCCTCATGTTGCTCCTCCCCTCTGTTGCTCCTCCCCTCTGTTGCTCCTCCCTCTATGTTGCTCTTCCCCTCTGTTGCTCCTCCCTCATGTTGCTCCTCCCTCTGCTGCTCCTCCCCTCTGTTGCTCCCTCATGTTGCTCCTCCCCCTATGTTGCTCCTCCCCTCTATTTGCTCCTCCCTCTATGTTGCTTCTCTCCCCCTCTATGTTGCTCCTCCGCTCTGTTGCTCCTCCCCTCTGTTGCTCCTCCCTCTGTTGCTCCTCCCTCTATGTTGCTCTTCCCCTCTGTTGCTCCTCCCCTCTATGTTGCTCCTCCCTCTATGTTGCTCCTCCCCTCTATGTTGCTCCTCCCTCTATGTTGCTCCTCCCCTCTATGTTGCTCTTTCCCTCTGTTGCTCCTCCCCTCTGTTGCTCCTCCCCCATCTCTCTTGCTCCTCCCCCACCTCTGCTCCTCCCCATCCCCCCCCATCTCTCTCCCCATCTCTCTCTCTCGCTCTCCCCATCTCTCTCCCCTCCCCATCTCTCGCTCTCCCCATCCCCCGCTCTCTCCCATCCCCCCCCCCGGCTCCCCCCCCCCCACACTCTAAACAGCAAAATGCACATGGATGATGGTGTAGTAATATACAATGTGTCTTCGCTTCGCTCTCGCTCCTCGCCGCTCTCTCTCTCTAGTATCTGGAGTTGTTGCGGTCAGTTCAGAACCGTCGGTCAAGTGTCTGACCATCATGTGGTCTCTGGGACAGGCTGGTTTACAATGACCTCAGCCAGGGGCTACGAGGACACACACGCACACACACACACACACACCCAGGCCAGGATTCAATCCTAGGTGCCTCATATCAAATCAAATGTTATTTGTCACATGCAGCGAATACAACAGATTCAGACCCCCTTGACTTTTTCCAAATTTTTGTTACGTTATAGTCTTATTCTAAAATGGATTTAAAATAATAATCCTCATCAATCTACACACAATACTCCATAATTAGATTTTGTTGCTAATTTATTAATATCACATTTATTCAGACCCTTTACTCAGTACTTTGTTGAAGCACCTTTGGCAGCGATTACAACCTCCAGTCTTCTTGGGTATGACACTACAAGCTTGGCACACTGTATTTGGGGAGTTTCTCCCATTCTTCTCTGCAGATCCCTCAAGCTCTGTCAGGTTGGATGGGGAGCGTCCCTGCACAGCTGTTTTCAGGTTTCTCCAGAGATGTTCGATCGGGCTCAAGTCCGGGCTCTGGCTGGGCTACTCAAGGACATTCAGAGGCTTGTCCCGAAGCCACTCGTGCGTTGTCTTGGCTATGTGCTTAAGATCGATTGTCCTGTTGGAAGGTGAACCTTCGCCCCAGTCTGAGGTCTTGAGTTCTCTGAAGCAGGTTTTCATCAAGGATCTCTTTGTACTTTTGCTGCCGCTGAAAATCATCCCCACAGCATGATGCTGCCACCACCATGCTTCACCGTAGGGATGGTGCCAGGTTTCCTCCAGACGTGACTCTTGGCATTCAGGAAAAAGCGTTCAATCTTGGTTTCATCAGACCAGAGAATCTTATTTCTCATGGTCTGAGAGTCTTTAGGTGCCTTTTGGCAAACTCCAAGCGGGCTGTAATGTGCCTTTTACTGAGGAGTGGCTTCCGTCTGGCACACTACCATAAAGGCCTGATTTGGAGGAGTGCTGCAGAGATGGCTGTCCTTCTGGAAGGTTCTCCCATCTCCACAGAGGAACTCTGGAGCTCTGTCAGTCACCTCCTGACCAAGGTCCTTCTCCCCCGATTGCTCAGTTTGGCCGGGCAGCAGCTCTAGGAAGAGTCTGGTGGTCGAATCTTCTTCCATTTAAGAATGATGGAGGCTACCATGTTCTTGGGGGACCTTCAATGCTTGGTACCCTTCCCCAAGTCTGTGTCTTGACACAATCCTGTCTCAGAGCCCTACGGACTATTCCTTTTGACCTCAGGGCTTGGTTTTTGCTCTGACATGCACTGTCAACAGTGGGACCTTATATAGACAGGTGTGTGCCTTTTTCAAATCATGTCCAATCAATTGAATTTACCACAGGTGGACTCCAATCAAGTTGTAGAAACATCTCAAGAATAGTCAATGGAAACAGGATTCATCTGAGCTCAATTTCGAGTCTCATAGCAAAGGGTCTGAATACTTATGTAAATAAGGTAGTTTTTGTTAGTTTTTTTATAAATTTGCAAACATTTCTTAACCTGTTTTCGGTTTGTCATAATGGGGTATTTTGTGTAGATTGAGGGAAAACATTTATTTAATAAATTTTAGAATAAGGCTGTAACCTAACAAAATGTGGAAAAAGTCTAGGGGTCTGACTACTTTCCCGAATGCACTGTACTTACCGTCATTGTAGGGACGACGTCATGATGCACTTATTAATAAAGCTGGTTACTGATGTGGTAAACTCATCAATGCCATCAGATGAATCCCGAACATATTCCAGTCTGTGCTAGAGAAACAGTCCTGTAGCTTAGCATCTGCTTCATCAGACCACTTTCATATTGAGCACATCACTGGTACTTCCTGCTTTAGTTTTTGCTTATAAGCAGGAATCAGGAGGATAGAGTTATGGTCAGATTTGCCAAATGGAGGGTGAGGGAGAGCTTTGTATGCGTCTCGTGTGTGGAGTAAAGGTGGTCTAGAGTTTTTTTCTTCTTCTGGTTGCACTTCTGGTTTCCCTGCATTAAAGTCCCCGGCCACTAGGAGCGCTGCTTCTGGATTAGCATTTAGTTGTTCGTTATGGCCTTATACAGCTCGTTGAGCGCGGTCTTACTGTCAGTATCGGTTTGTGTGGTAAATAGACAGCTGGGAATAATATAGATGAGAACTCTCTTGGTAAATAGTGGGTCTACAGGTTATCATGAGATACTCTACCTCAGGCGAGCAATACCTCGAGACTTCCTTAATATTAGACATCGCGCACCAGCTGTTATTGACAAATAGCCACACACCCCCACCTCTCTCATCTTACCGGAGGTAGCTGTTCTGTCTTGCTGATGCACGGAAAAACCAGCCAACTATATATTATCCATGTGTCGTTGTTCAGCCATGACTCGTCGAAACATAAGATATTACTGTTTTTAATGTCCCGTTGATAGGATAGTCTCGAATGGAGCTCATCCAGTTTATTCTCCATTGATTGCACATTGGCCAATACGACGGATGGTAAAGGTGAATTTTTCCTCTCGCCCGACGAGTTCTCAACAAGCACCTGGATCTGCACCCCTGTATCGGCTTCTCCTCTTCATGCGAATGACGGGATTTGGGCCTGGTCCAGGGGGGAGCCAGAAACGTCCGATTGTTAAAGAAAAAAATCTTTGTCCAGTTTGACATGAGTAATGTGTTCTGATATTCAGAAGCTGTTTTCGGGTCATAAGAGATGGTAGCAGCAACTTTATGTACAAAATAAGTTACAAACAATGCGAAAAAACAAACAAAATAGCACAGTTGGTTAGGAGCCCGTAAAACAGCAGCCATCCCCTCGGTGCCATTATCTCACAAACACGATGGTGGTCTCCGTTTAGCTCAACATCCCCCACAAGCGTCACAGGACTCGTCTGAAGTCTGTATCGCTGGTGTCTGAACGGTTTGGCTACAAACTAATATTATATTATTATTATTATTATTATTATTATTATTATTATTATTAGGACCACTGTTTTGTCTAGGACGCCCACAAGCCTCACAAGACTTGTCTGAAGGTAGCCCGGTACCTTCAAAATATGAATGGAAGTATACACTGAGTGTAAAAACATTAAGAACACCTTCCTAATAATGTGTTGTCCTCAGAACAGCCTCAATTGGTATGGGCATGGACTCTTCAAGGTGTCGAAAGCTGCCCACAGGGATGCTGGCCCATGTTGACCCCAACGCTTCCCACAGTTGTCAAGTTGTCGGATGTCCTTTGGGTGATGGACCGTTCTTGATACACACGGGAAACTGTTGAGCGTGAAAAACCCAGCAGCGTTGCAGTTCTTGGACACAAACCGGTAGCGCCTGGCACCCACTACCATACCCCATTCAAAGGCACTTCAATCTTTTGTTTGCCCATTCACCCTCTGAATGACACACATACACAATCCATGTCTCAATTGTCTCAAGGCTTAAAATCCTTCTTTAACCTGTCTCCTCCCCTTCATCTACACTGATTGAAGTGGATTTAACAGGTGACATCAATAAGGGATCATATCTTTCACCTGGATTCACCTGGTCAGTCTGCCAGGGAAAGAGCAGGTGTTCCTGTTTGTCCACTCCGTGTATATTGATGTAGTTTTGTAGCCCCATTTATTCATTGTGTTAGTATATCGGACAGACACTTTAAAACAAACGTCCTTTTGATCTATTTTGTGACTTCTATGGGCTAAGGCCAAATTCAATGATTCATTCATATATATATATATATATATGAATGAATGAATCTTTTTTTTTTTTATATACCTAAAGGGGTCCTAAAATTCCAAATCAAATAGTTAAATTAGACCCCGGTTTAGACTCTTAAGGATTCACTGTTTGTTGCAGTATGGCTGGGTATCATGCTTGCCAGTCCTGGGGGGTGAAAGCCTGTCCTCCTACGCCATCGCATACCTGGAGAGACTGCTGCTGTAAGTACCTGACCCTAACCTTTGCCCTTTAACCCCCTACCTGGAGAGACTGCTGCTGTAAGTACCTGACCCTAACCTTTGCTTTAACCCCTACCTGGAGAGACTGCTGCTGTAAGTACCTGACCCTAACCTTTGCCCTTTAACCCCTACCTGGAGAGACTGCTGCTGTAAGTACTGGACCCTAACCTTGCCCTTTAACCCCTACCTGGAGAGACTGCGCTGTAAGTACCTGACCCTAACCTTTGCCCTTTAACCCGTACCTGGAGAGACTGCTGTAAGTACCTGACCCTAACCTTTGCCCTTTAACCTACCTGGAGAGACGCTGCTGTACAGTACCTGACCCTAACCTTCTGCCCTTTAACCCCTACCTGGAGAGACTGCTGCTGTAGGTACCTGACTCTAACCTTTGCCCTTTAACCCCTACCTGGAGAGACTGCTGCGAGGTACCTGACCCTAACCTTTGCCCTTTAACCCCTACCTGGAGAGACTGCTGCTGTAAGTACCTGACCCTAACCTTTGCCCTTTAACCCCTACCTGAGAGACTGCTGGTGTAAGTACCGGACCCTAACCCTTGCCCTTTACCCCTACCTGGAGAGACTGCTGCTGTAAGTACCTGACCCTAACCTTTGCCTTTAACCCCACCTGGAGAGACTGCTGCTGTAGTGTGAGACCAGGGCCCCATCCCCTAACCCCCTACCTGGAGAGCCTGCTGCTGTAGTGTAGACCAGGGCCCCATCCCCTAACCCCTACCTGGAGAGCCTGCTGCTGTAGTGTAGACCAGGGCCCCATCCCCCTAACCCCTACCTGGAGAGCCTGCTGCTGTAGTGTAGACCAGGGCCCCATCCCCTAACCCAGGGCCCCACTCCCCTAACCCCTACCTGGAGAGCCTGCTGCTGTAGTGTGAGACCAGGGCCCCATCCCCTAACCCCTACCTGGAGAGCCTGCTGCTGTAGTGTAGACCAGGGCCCCATCCCCCTAACCCCCTACCTGGAGAGCCTGCTGCTGTAGTGTAGACCAGGGCCCCATCCCCTAACCCCTACCTGGAGAGCCTGCTGCTGTAGTGTAGACCAGGGCCCCATCCCTAACCCCCACCTGGAGAGCGCGGCTGTAGTGCAGACTAGGGCCCCATCCCTAACCCCCTACCTGGAGAGCCTGCTGCTGTAGTGTGAGACAGGGCCCCATCCCCTAACCCCTACCTGGAGAGCCTGCTGCGTAGTGTAGACCAGGGCCCCATCCCCTAACCCCCTACCTGGAGAGCCTGCTGCTGTAGTGTAGACCAGGGCCCCATCCCCTAACCCCCTACCTGGAGAGCCTGCTGCTGTAGTGTAGACCAGGGCCCCATCCCCTAACCCCCTACCTGGAGAGCCGCTGCTGTAGTGTAGACTAGGGCCCCATCCCCTAACCCCTACCTGGAGAGCCTGCTGCTGTAGTGTAGACCAGGGGCCCCATCCCCTAACCCCTACCTGGAGAGCCTGCGCGTAGTGTAGACCAGGGCCCCATCCCCTAACCCCTACCTGGAGAGCCTGCTGCTGTAGTGTAGACCAGGGCCCCATCCCCTAACCCCTACCTGGAGAGCCTGCTGCTGTAGTGTAGACCAGGGGCCCCATCCCCTAACCCCTACCTGGAGAGCCTGCTGCTGTAGTGTAGACCAGGGCCCCATCCCCTAACCCCCTACCTGGAGAGCCTGCTGCTGTAGTGTAGACCAGGGCCCCATCCCCTAACCCCTACCTGGAGAGCTGCTGCTGTAGTGTAGACCAGGGCCCCATCCCCTAACCCCTACCTGGAGAGCCTGCTGCTGTAGTGTAGACCAGGGCCCCATCCCCTAACCCCTACCTGGAGAGCCTGCTGCTGTAGTGTAGACTAGGGCCCCATCCCCTAACCCCCTACCTGGAGAGCCTGCTGCTGTGTGTAGACCAGGGCCCCATCCCCTAACCCCCTACCTGGAGAGACCAGGGTCCCATACCCTAACCCCTACCTGGAGAGACTGCTGCTGTAGTGTAGACCAGGGCCCCATCCCCTAACCCCTACCTGGAGAGACCAGGGCCCCCATCCCCCTAACCCCCTACCTGGAGAGACCAGGGCCCCATCCCCCAACCCCCTACCTGGAGAGACCAGGGCCCATCCCCTAACCCCTACCTGGAGAGACCAGGGCCCCATCCCCTAACCCCTACCGGAGAGACCAGGGCCCATCCCTAACCCCTACCTGGAGAGACCAGGGCCCCATCCCCTAACCCCTACCTGGAGAGACCAGGGCCCCATCCCCTAACCCCTACCTGGAGAGACCAGGGCCCCATCCTCTAACCCCTACCTGGAGAGACCAGGGCCCCATCCCCAACCCCTACCTGGAGAGACCAGGGCCCCATCCCCCAACCCTACCTGAGAGATCAGGGCCCATCCCCAACCCCCACCGGAGAGACCAGGGCCCCATCCCCTAACCCCTACCTGAGAGACCAGGGCCCCATCCCCAATGGGACCCCTAGACCCTACACTGTATGCACGTGTGGAGATCTGAGGATTTGATTGGTATAGGCAATAATGGTTAAACTTCCATCACCTATCAGAGGGCAGATGGGAGATATTACCATATTGATCCTCTCAGACCTCAACAAATGTTTAGGGGTCATAGGGCATAGGGTTAAGGGGTCCATTTGGGACAGTGGGGGTGTGGCTGGCTTCAACTTCAATATTACACTGTTGGAGGTCTGGCTGGCTTCAACTTCAATATTACACTGTTGGAGGTCTGGCTGGCTTCAACTTCAATATTACACTGTTGGAGGTCTGGCTGGCTTCAACTCAATATTACACTGTTGGAGGTCTGGCTGGCTTCAACTTCAATATTACACTGTTGGAGGTCTGGCTGGCTTCAACTTCAATATTACACTGTTGGAGGTCTGGCTGGCTTCAACTTCAATATTACACTGTTGGAGGTCTGGCTGGCTTCAACTTCAATATTACACTGTTGGAGGTCTGGCTGGCTTCAACTTCAATATTACACTGTTGGAGGTTGGCTGGCTTCAACTTCATTATTACACTGTTGGAGGTCCGGCTGGCTTCAACTTCAATATACACTGTTGGAGGTCGGCTGGCTTCAACTTCAATATTACACTGTTGGAGGTCTGGCTGGCTTCAACTTCAATATTACACTGTTGGAGGTCTGGCTGGCTTCAACCTTCCTATTACACTGTTGGAGGTCTGGCTGGCTTCAACTTCAATATTACACTGTTGGAGGTCTGGCTGGCTTCAACTTCACTATTACACTGTTGGAGGTCTGGCTGGCTTCAACTCAATATTACACTGTTGGAGGTCTGGCTGGCTTCAACTTCAATATTACACTGTTGGAGGTCTGGCTGGCTTCAACTTCAATAAACTGTTGGAGGTCTGGCTGGCTTCAACTTCAATATTACACTGTTGGAGGTCTGGTTGGCTTCAACTTCAAATACACTGTTGGAGGTCTGGCTGGCTTCAACTCAATATTACACTGTTGGAGTCTGGCTGGCTTCAACTTCAATATTAACTGTTGGAGGCCTGGCATGGCTTAACCTCAATATTACACTGTTGGAGGTTGGCTGGCTTCAACCTCAATATTACACTGTTGGAGGTCTGGCTGGCTTCAACTTCAATATTACACTGTTGGAGGTCTGGTTGGCTTCAACTCAATATTACACTGTTGGAGGTCTGGCTGGCTTCAACTTCAATATTACACTGTTGGAGGTCTGGCTGGCTTCAACTTCAATATTACACTGTTGGAGGTCTGGCTGGCTTCAACTTCAATATTACACTGTTGGAGGTCTGGCTGGCTTCAACTTCAATATTACACTGTTGGAGGCTGGCTGGTTCAACCAATATTACACTGTTGGAGTCTGGCTGGCTTCAACCAATATTACACTGTTGGAGGGTCTGGCTGGCTTCAACTTCAATATTACACTGTTGGAGGTCTGGCTGGCTTCAACTTCATATTACACTGTTGGAGGTCTGGCTGGTTTCAACTTCAATATTACACTGTTGGAGGTCTGGCTGGTTCAGACTTCAATATTACACTGTTGGGGGTCTGGCTGGCTTCAACTTCAATATTACACTGTTGGAGGTCTGGTTGGCTTCAACTTCAATATTACACTTGGAGTCGGCTGGCTTCAATCTTCAATATTACACTGTTGGAGGTCTGGCTGGCTTCAACTTCAATATTACACTGTTGGAGGTGTGTTGTACTTTCTGTTTTTGTAATGTGTGTGTGTGTGTGTGTGTGTGTGTGTGTGTGTGTGTGTGTGTTCGTTCATTCTCCAGGCTCCATGTTAACCTGACTAAAGGTTTTGGTGTCATGGGACCTAAAGAGTTCTTCTTCTGCTGACTTTTGCCTACATGCCCAAGAACGCCCTGTCATCCAGGTAACACACACTACCGTCATCCAGGTAACACACACACACCTGTCATCCAGGTAACACACACCTACCTGTCATCCAGGTAAACACACACACCTGTCATCCAGGTAACACACACACCTGTCATCCAGGTAACACACACCTGTCATCCAGTTATCAACACACACCTGTCATCCAGGTAACACACACACCTGTCATCCAGGTAAACACACACACCTGTCATTCAGGTAACACACACACACCTGTCATCCAGGTAACACACACACCTGTCATCCAGGTAACACACACACACCTTCATCCAGGTAAACACACACCTGTCATCCAGGTAACACACACACACCTGTCATCCAGGTAACACACACACACCTGTCATCCAGGTAATACACACACCTGTCATCCAGGTAATACACACACCTGTCATCTAGGTAAACACACACACACCGTCATCCAGGTAACACAACACCTGTCATCCAGGTAAACACACCTGTCATCCAGGTAACACATACACCTGTCATCCAGGTAACACACACACCTGTCATCCAGGTAAACACACACACACCTGTCATCCAGGTAACACACACACACACCCGTCATCCAGGTAAACACACACACCTGTCATCCAGGTAACACACACACACACCTGTCATCCAGGTAACACACACACACACCTGTCATCCAGGTAACACACACACACCTGTCATCCAGGTAACATACACACCTGTCATCCAGGTAACACACACACCTAACACACACCTGTCATCCAGGTAAACACACACCTGTCATCCAGTTATCACACACACCTGTCATCCAGGTAATACACACACCTGTCATCCAGGTAACACACACACCTGTCATCCAGGTAAACACACACCTGTCATCCAGGTAAACACACACCTGTCATCCAGGTAACACACACACACCTGTCATCCAGGTAACACACACACACCTTCATCCAGGTAACACACACACACCAGTCATCCAGGTAACACACACACACCTGTCATCCAGTTAACACACCTACCTGTCATCCAGGTAATACTGTCATCCAGGTAACACACCTACTGTCATCCAGGTAAACACCTACCTGTCATCCAGGTAACACACACACACCTGTCATCCAGGTAACACACACACCGTCATCCAGGTAACACACACTGTCATCCAGGTAACACACACACACCGTCATCCAGGTAATATACACACACCTGTCATCCAGGTAATACACACACCTGTCATCCAGGTAACACACACACCTGGTAACACACACACCGTCATCCAGGTAACACACACACACCTGTCATCCAGTTATCCCACACCTGTCATCCAGGTAACACACACACCTGTCATCCAGGTAACACACACCTGTCATCCAGGTAAACACACACCTGTCATCCAGGTAACACACACACCTGTCATCCAGGTAACACACACACCTGTCATCCAGGTAAACACACACACCTGTCATCCAGGTAACACACACACCTGTCATCCAGGTAACACACACACACCTGTCATCCAGGTAACACACCTACCTGTCATCCAGGTAAACACACCTGTCATCCAGGTAACACACCTACCTGTCATCCAGGTAACGACACCTACCTGTCATCCAGGTAACACACACACACCGTCATCCAGGTAACACACACACACCTCATCCAGGGTAACACACACACCTGTCATCCAGGTAATACACACACCTGTCATCCAGTAACACCACATCCAGGTAATACATACACACCTGTCATCCAGGTAACACACACACACCGTCATCCAGGTAACACACACACACACCTGTCATCCAGGTAACACACACACACACCTGTCATCCAGGTAACACACACACACCGTCATCCAGGTAACACACCTACCTGTCATCCAGGTAACACACCTACCTGTCATCCAGGTAACACACCTACCTGTCATCCAGGTAACACACTTACTGTCATCCAGGTAACACACCTGTCATCCAGGTAACACACTACCTGTCATCCAGGTAAACACACACCTGTCATCCAGGTAACACACACACCTGTCATCCAGGTAACACACACACCTGTCATCCAGGTAACAACACACCTGTCATCCAGGTAACACACACACCTGTCATCCAGGAACACACACACCGTCATCAGGTAACACACCTACCTGTCATCCAGGTAACACACCTACCTGTCATCCAGGATCACACCTACCTGTCATCCAGGTAACACACCTACCTGTCATCCAGGTAAACACACCTGTCATCCAGGTAAACACACCACCTGTCATCCAGGTACACACACACCTGTCATCCAGGTAACACACACACCGTCATCCAGGTAACACACCTACCTGTCATCCAGGTAACACACCTACCTGTCATCCAGGTAACACACACACCTGTCATCCAGGTAACACACACACCTGTCATCCAGGTAATACACACACCTGTCATCCAGGTAACACACACACACCTGTCATCCAGGTAACACACACACACACCTGTCATCCAGGTAACACACACACACCTGTCATCCAGGTAACACACACACACCTATCATCCAGGTAACACACCTACCTGTCATCCAGGTAAACACACACCTGTCATCCAGGTAACACACACACACACCGTCATCCAGGTAACACACACACACACCTGTCATCCAGGTAAACACACACACACACCTGTCATCCAGGTAACACACACACACACCTGTCATCCAGGTAATACACACACACCTGTCATCCAGGTAATACACACACACCTGTCATCCAGGTAACACACCTACCGTCATCCAGGTAACACACCTACCTGTCATCCAGGTAACACACACACACACCTGTCATCCAGGTAACACACACACACACCTGTCATCCAGGTAACACACACACACACCTGTCATCCAGGTAACACACACACACACCTGTCATCCAGGTAACACACACACCTGTCATCCAGGTAACACACACACCTGTCATCCAGGTAAACACACACACCTGTCATCCAGGTAATACACACACACCTGTCATCCAGGTAACACACACACCTGTCATCCAGGTAACACGCACACCGTCATCCAGGTAAAACACATTGTCATCCAGGTAACACACACACCTGTCATCCAGGTAACACACACACCTGTCATCCAGGTAACACACACACACCTGTTATCGCAGGTAACACACACACACCTGTCATCCAGGTAACACACCTACCTGTCATCCAGGTAACACACACCTGTCATCCAGATGTCTGCGCGTGTGTGGTATTTTTTTAACTGAGCTGCTACCCTGTATCTGTGGAACTCATGTTGTACATGAAAGACATTCCAGATGTTACATCTAGTGCATTCCAATGCCGCCGCAAGCACAATCTCTATTTTTTCAGGATTGGAGTTAGGATACATCCAGCTATTTACATGTTGTACACAAAAGACATGATCGACATGTTCCTACAAACTTTGTAACAGTATTACAAACTAAACAGAAGCATGCCATGAAGGCCGTCTAGTGATTTCTTCTTAGATGCTGGAGTAACATGCAGCTATTTAGGCATATCAAACACAAGCAACACCGACAGGAAGTCAAAATAGCAATTCAATGGTCTTTTTTTCATCATTGCAAACATTGGCTAGTTATTTTTTTCAGCAACTCTCACTATGATATGGCAGCGTAATATGAGGATTATCATCACCAATAGGAGACAGTCTACAGTACCAGTCAAACGCTTTGGACACAATCCTACTCATTCAAGGGTTTTTCTTTATTTGTACTATTTTCTACATTGTAGAATAATATTGAAGACATCAAAACTATGAAATAAATACATATGGAATCATGTAGTAACCAAAAAGTGTTAAAAAATATATTTTAGATTTGAGATTCTTCAAATAGCCACCCTTTGGCTACATATTTGACAAAATTGTGAAGAAACAGAACAATCATAAAGTACGAGGAAGAATAAGTGTGAAAAGCTTTTCCTCCGACATGCGAAGACTTTTTAGTGCTGTTGTTTGAGGTGCTGTTGTTTGAGGTGCTGTTGTTTGAGGCTGCTGTTGTTTGAGGTGCTGTCACCATGAACATTTTTAAAGCAACTTTGATGGAAAGAGGGTAGAAATGGCTAATTTAGTCTACTTGCCAAGCAGAGCTGTTTTATCAAGACACAATTATCAGGGTTTTTCATTTGGTCCATAGGGCGTTGTAACTACGAAGAGGCCGCGGTGCTCTCGCCTCGAACGGCGGCTCAGCCAGGACTGATACTTTTGTAACTGAATGAAAGCAGTTTAACAATGTGCTTTAACTGATTGATGTTGGAAAACAGATGGCAAACAGCTAACTTCCTACATTTCAACACAACATTTGCAGTTTTATCTAAAGCTTTATCTGTAGCTGTTCTCACATTTTGTCATGAGGCTGAGAGAATTTTGCAGTTTTAAAGCTGATTTCTGCAATCCTACACATTTTGCTATCATATGCTATCTGGAGGCCCGGGGCACGTGCCCTGTGTGCCTGTTCGTCAGGCAAAATAAAATGATACAATGAATTTGCTCACCGGTGCGGCGGCTCAAATGATATGTAATAACACTCTGAGTGCATCGGACATGAAACAACAGGTGCCTTTTAACATAAATACCACTAGTGCTTTCAACTGCACCAAAACAGTGGTACGTCTTTAATTATTATATCAAAATAAAATGGACATGACTAGCTCAAAACATTACTTAATCATTGAAAATGACCAATTACCCAATGGATCATGATGATTTTCTGGTTTAAAAAGTGGGGGAGAAGCTGCTCTGTTTGCTCCATTGGAGTGGGGGAGCAGCTGTCTGTTTGCTCCATTGGAGTGGGGGGGGAGCAGCTGCTCGTTTGCACCCATTGGAGTGGGGGGAGCAGCTGCTCTGTTTGCTCCATTGGAGGGGGAGCAGCGCTCGGGGTTTGTTACATTGGAGTGGGTGGAGCAGCTGCTCTGTTTGCTCCATTGGACGTGGGGAGCAGCTGCTTTGGGTTTGTTACATTGGAGTGGGGGAGTAGCTGCTCTGTTTGCTCCATTGGAGGGGGGAGCAGCAGCTCTGTTTGCTCCATTGGAGTGGGGAGCAGCTGCTCTGTTTGCTCCATTGGAGTGGGGGAGCAGGCTGCTCTGTTTGCTCCATTGGAGTTGGGGGAGCTAGCTGCTCTGTTTGCTCCATTGGAGTGGGGGAGCAGCTGCTCTGTTTGTTACATTGGAGTGGGGGGAGCAGCTGCTCTGTTTGCTCCATTGGAGTGGGGAGCAGCTGCTCTGTTTGCTCCATTGGAGTGGGGGAGCAGCTGCTCTGTTTGCTCCATTGGAGTGGGGGAGCAGCTGCTCTGTTTGCTCCATTGGAGTGGGGGGGGCAGCTGCTCTGTTTGCTCCATTGGAGTGGGGGAGCAGCTGCTCTGTTTGCTCCATTGGAGTGGGGGAGCAGCTGCTCGGTTTGTTACATTGGAGTGGGGGAGGAGCTGCTCTGTTTGCTCCATTGGAGTGGGGGAGCAGCTGCTCTGTTTGTTACATTTGGGGGAGAAGCTGCTCACCCACACACCTGTCTCCCAGGTAACACCCACACACCTGTCTCCCAGGTAAAGCCATACAAAGTTGATTTACCCCGCTCATATTTCACTGATTTGTATTAATTTGTTGTGTGTGTGACTGCGTTGCATAGCCTCCAGGAGCAGCTGCGTGGTCTGTACCCTCGTCTGAAGGTGTTGGCGTTTGGGCGAAGCAGAGACCACCCTCCATACTACCTGCCCTCCTTCCTGTCCCGAAGTTACGCCCACTGCCCCGGATGATATGAAGAGAGAGGTAACACGCTGTGCAGGGGGAAAAGGATTCAGACCTTTTCACCTTTTCCACATGTTGTTATGTTACAGCCTTATTTTAAAATGAATTAAACACATTTGTTCCCTCGACAATCTACACACACAATACCCCATAACGACAAAGCAAAAACAGATTTTTAGACATTTTTGCAAATGTATTAAAAAACAACAACAGATACCTTATTTACATAAGTATTCCAGTCCCTTTGCTTTGAGGCTCCGAAATTGAGCTCAGTGTGATCTGTTCCATTGATCATCCTTGAGATGTTTCTACAACTTGATTGGAGTCCATCTTTGGTAAATTAAGTTGATTGGACATGATTTGGAAAGGCACACACCAGTGTATATAAGGTCCCACAGTTGACAGTGCATGTCAGAGCAAAACTAGAGATCCGAGACAGGATTGTGTCGAGGTACAGATCTGGGGAAGGGTACCAAAACATTTCTGCAGCATTGAAGGGTCCCCAAGAACACAGTGGCCTCCATCATTCTTAAATGGAAGAAGTTTAGAACCACCAAGACTCTTCCTAGAGCTGGCCGCCCGGCCAAACCGAGCAATCTGGGGGAGAAGAGCCTTGGTCAGGAGGTGACCAAGAACCCGATGGTCACTGACAGAGCTCTAGAGTTCTCTGTGAGATGGGAGAACCTTCCAGAAGGACAACCATCTCTGCAGCATTCCACAAATTAGGCCTTTATGGTAGAGTGGCCAGATGGAAGCCACTCCTTAGTAAAAGGCACATGACAGCCCACTTGGAGTTTGCCAAAAGGACTCTCAGACCATGAAAAACAAGATTCTCTGGTCTGATGAAACCAAGATTGCCAGCTGCACCAATGTGTCGGAGGAAACGCTGCTCAACAGACGACCAAAGTCAGCCTGAAGGCGCGGCCCGGTCCGACAAGGAGTCGCAGAGCGCGGTGAGCCTGAATGCCAAGCGTCAGGTCTGGAGGAAACCTGGCACCATCCCTACAGTGAAGCATGGTGGTGGCAGCATCATGCTGTGGGGATGTTTTTCAGCGGCAGGGACTGGGAGACTAGTCAAGATCGAGGGAAAGATGAACGGAGCAAAGTACAGAGAGATCCTTGATGAAAACCTACTCCAGAGCGCTCAGGACCTCAGACTGGGGCAAAGGTTCACCTTCCAACAGGACAACGACCTAAACACACAGCCAAGACAACGCAGGAGTGGCTCGGGGGACAAATCTCTGAATGTCCTTGAGTCCCAGCCAGTTCAAGTCCAGCAGAGCCAGATTGAGCCCGATGAATCCTGGAGAAACCTGAAAACAGCTGTGCAGGGAGTCCTCATCCAACCTGACAGAGCTTGAGAGGCTTTTAGAGAAGAATGGGAGAAACTCCCAGATACAAACAATTTAATCCATTTTAGAATAAGGCTGTAAATAAAAAAAACATTCACCCTATTTTTTATTAAGGTATCTGAGACCAACAGATGGAGATCTGTATTCCCAGTGACGTGAAATCCATAGATTAAGGTTAATGAATGTATTTAAATGGGACTGATTTCCTTCTGTGAACTGTAACTGTTGTAATGTTGCGTATTATTATTAATACACACAAACACACTGAGTGGATAAAAACATTAAGAACACCTGCCTTTCCATGACATAGACTGATCAGTTGAAAGTATGATCTCTTATTGATGTCACTTTTAATAAATACACCCATAATAAATACAATCAGTGTTAGATGAAGGGGAGGAGACAGGTTAAAGAAGGATTTGTAAGCCTGGAGACACCATTGGAGACAAGGATTTTGTGATTCAGAGGGTGAATGGGAAGAAAAATATTTAAGTTACCTTGAAAGGATGGAGTAGGTGCCAGGCGAGAAGAACTGCAATGGTTTAGCATTGGTAAGAATACCACCCAAAGGACATCAGCCAACTTGAAGCATGGGCCAGCATCCCTGTGGAACGCCGACACCTCGAAGAGTCCATGCGCCCCGGACAAATTGAGGCTGTTCTGAGGACAAAAGGGGGTTGCAACTCAATATTAGAAAGGGGTTTAATGTTATCAGTGTATAACACAAACACACTGTGGATTGAAGAATAGACAAGTGTTTCAACCACTTAAAAATAACATCTCACCAAAAAATAATGTATAGATTTGTATGGTTAGCATGGATAGAGATATGTAATATAATTTTGTCATGTCCCTCTATTGCTAGCTCCATGACAGAGTGTCTATCCGTTGACCAGCAGAGCTCTAGGGGAGACAGCTATACACCCGAAGCATCTAACAGTCCAGGTACAAACACACACCATTCAGAGTTAGGGGTTGGAGAGGTGTATATTTAACACCTGTCAGATACATACAAATGATAATGTAAGCAAATAATCTAAGAGGTGCGTAATAAACCCCCCCCCCCCCCTCCTCTGTCTCTCGTCTCTCTGTCTCTGTCTCTGTCTCTGTCTCTGTCCCTGTCTCTGTCTGCTGTCTCTGCTCTGTCCGCCTCTGTCTCTCTGTCTCTCTGCGTTCCGTCTGTTCTCGTTCTGTTCGCCGTCTTCTGTCTCTCTGTCTCTCTGTCCGTCTCTCTGTTCCTGCCCGTCTCTGTCTCTCTGTCCCCGCCCTCCCCCCCCCCGGCCTCTGTTCCCCCCTCTGTCTCTCTGGTTGTCCCTCTGTCTCCCCCTCTCTCTCTCCTCCTTCCCCCTCTCTCCGTGTCCTCGGCCTCTCTGCCGCCGTCTCGTCTGCCGCTGTCTCTGTCTGTCTCTCTGTCTGTCTCTCTCTCTGTCCCGGCCCTCTGCCCCTGTCCCCCGTCCCCGCCTCTGCCCTCTCGTCTCTGTCTCTCGTCTCTCTCTGCTCTCTCTCTCTGTCTCTGTCTCGTTCTCTGTCTGTTCTCTCTCTCGCTCTCCCCCTCTGTCTCTGCCCCCCCCCTCCGTCTCTCTCTCTGCCTTCTCTCGTCTCTCTCTCTCCTCTCGTCTCTCTGTTGTCTCTCTCTCTGTCTCTGTCTCTGTCCGTTCTCTGTCTGCTCTCTCTCTGTCTCTGTCTCTCTGTCTTTCTCCCTGTCTGTCCCCGTCCGTCTCGCGTCCCGTCGTCTCCTCTCTCGTTGCCCTCTGCTCTCCCTCTTTCTCTCTCTTGTCTGCCGCCTCCCCCGGTTCCTCGGTTTTGTTGTTGTTGTCTGTCTGTCTGTCTGTCGGTCTGTCTGTCTCGTTTCTGTCTCTGCGCCTCTGTCCCCCTCTCCCCTCTCCTCTCCGTCCCTCTGTTGTCCCCGTCTCGTCTGCCTCTCGCCTCCTCTGTCCTCCCCCCGCTCCCCCCTCTCTCTCGGCCCCGTCCTCCCCTCCGTCTGTGCCGCGCCCGGGGGGCGTCCGCCTCCCCCTCTGTCTGTCTCTCGCCCGTGTCGTCGTGTCTGTTTTGCTGTCTGTCTGCGTGTCTCTCTGTCTGCCCCCTCTCGGTGTCTTGCCTCCCCGTCCTGTCTGTCTGGGGGTCTCTCTGCCTGTCTGTCTGTCTGGGTCTCCCCTCTCTCTGTCTGTCTGTCGTCCCCCTCTGGGCCCCCTCTCTGTCGTCTCCCTTCCCCCGTCCTCTGTTTTCTCTCGTCTCCCTCTCTGTCTGTCTGTCCCGCCTCCCCCCCCCCGCCCTCTCTGTCTCTCTCTGTCTCTCTTCTTTTCTCTCGTGTCTGTGTCTGTGTCTGTGCCCCCCCCCCCCGCCCCTCTGTCTGTCTGTCTGTCCGGGCTCTCGTGTGTCCTCTCTGCCTCCGGTCTCGCCCACTTCTCTCTGTGTCTGTGTCTCTCTGTTTCTCTCTCTCTGTCTCTGTCTCTGTCTCTCTCTCTGTCCTGCCCCTCCTCCCTCGGCCTCTCTCTGTCTGTCTCTCCCCCCCCCTCTCTAGTCTGCTGTTAAACCATCTAATGAAGTCTAAACCTGCCACCCAAGGTAAATATAACCATGGTAACTGCTGTCCGTCTCAGTGATGAGGTAGCCGGGTATGGCTCAGGATTGGCTGGGAGGAAAGGAAGAATATTGGGGTATAATAGTAGATTCAGTTTAAGTTGCATCATCATAACCATCAACTACAACTGAATGGATGTGTC